>NW_019174299.1:6683175-6694999 GCF_002260705.1 Seriola dumerili | reverse complement strand
CTAAACAAGGACTGAGACTCATTAGGATTCACGGGTAAGGAAAAAAAAAAAAAAAAACTTTAGATAAACTTTAGGGGAGAAAAGAGAAATTGTAATTAGACATGAAAAATATTCCCAATAATCAAATCACATTTTGTACTCGGGGCTTTGAAATTAAATTAACTGAGTTCATATACTGGTATATCTCTCAGCCACTTTCTTCACTCTAAAATGTGTTGCCGGAACACCAGTCCCCAGAGAATAGATAGGAATCTAATTAACTAAGATCAATATTACTCAGAATTTTCTCTCTGTCTTTCCAGCTCTCCAGCTACTAGTGTCTCCTTTGTCTGCCAGTCTGAGGCTCAGATGAGCTTTATTTCTGCAAAATGTGTTCAGTATGAGGAGGTCAACGCGCGGGTCAGTCCCTCCGTCTGGGACATGCAAGCTACAAATACGGCTCTGCCTGTTTCTCAACAAACAGTGAGCGATAGAAGATGTTTTTTGTTTGTTTGTTTGTTTGTTTTTTTTTTTCATTTTAAACGTGATCCAAAATGTGTTTTTTTTTTTCTTCCTGTGGACAGAAGAAATAGGATCACACATTTTCAACCATATGGGTAAACAGACACAGAGACTGAAGACTGAATGAGTGGACTCTAGCAGAGCACCCCTTCGCACAGGGAAGCCAAACGTGCTGATTCAGGTGAAAGAAGTGAGATTTGGTGCAGGGAGAATAAGATCCCANGTGAATGCTTACATGTGTGTGTATGTATATTACCGCCTCTGCAAATACCCTGCAACAACTATCCTGTATTACCCCGTAGCAAACGTCCTGGCAGGTCAATCCACCGTGATCCGTTTTGCCGAGGGATATGAACGCTGACACTTTATTGACATGACATGTCGTTCTTTCTAAATTATGGAAGAACCAAAGTCCCAAAAGTGGACGGGGCTCCATCCAGCTGCAGGTTGGTTCAGACTGGTCTTAAACCTGTTCTTGTTTTCATCGCCGGATTGACGTGGAATAAACTCGTGTGGATGGTGTGTACGTTTTTCAGCCATCTTATAGAGTTAGCAAATGACGGCAAACGCAAACATGAGCACATTAACCTGTTAGGAGCTCCTGAGGTAAAAAAAAAAAAAAAAAAAAAAAAAGGGGGCCTTTTTTTTTATTTATGTGAAGCCTTTCAAGGCGGGCACGCCTATTATGTTTATGTATGGTGAGGCCCTTTCGGATGAGAGGGTCGACACATCTTCAAAGAACCTGCAATCCTCTGTTCTGCGTCCATCTTGGTGTCCTCGTTGTTTGTTTCTTGTTTTCTTGAATTTTCAGTTCTTCCAGCATCATTTTATTGCTCCAAGCATGGTAGTTTCCATCTTAACCAGGCAGATGTGAAAAGACATGAAAAGGAACATTTAAATCAAGATGAAGAACTAAGAACACAGGATCGTGCGCGCAGCACAGAATGGAGGTTTTCAGGTTGGGCAATACAAGCTCCAATCCACGCGAGTCCTGCTTGGGGTATTTTTTTGCTTCGCCATTTTGCCATGCATTAATGTAACCAATTCTTACTATTTAACGTACCGTGTTTACTCATAAGAGTCGGGATCAGGGTGCAACAACAACATATGTCGGCACATAATTTCGCGGTTCCTTTGTATTGCAGGGCGCCGCTTTTTGCCAGTCCGCGCTGCGTGTATAGTGTTGGGTGTAGTCTTCTTTTCAAATCTGGTTAATACATGCGTTTCTCCTCACCCCCCACTATTCGGAGCGGGCAGTAGTACCTGTGAACTGTCCTTCTCTTTTGTGGTGGACATGCCACAAATTTTGCAAATTAGGATCAGATATGACCCTAAACCACACCGACGTGCAATGTAATCTGGCGGGGCCTTTGAGGCACTTCGAGAGCGTCTCGGCGGCCTCCAGCGCAGCGAGTTGCCTACTGATATAGCCGAGGCGACTCAGCTGTGAAAATTGGGCAACAGGTCCTTCTGCCAGCCTGTCATCTTGAGTCAGACTCAGGTTCACAGAATCCGCACGATGCTGATTGACGATGGGAAAAACGGTGTGACATCCCTGGAGATGTTTGTTTTTTTTTTTGTTTTTTTTTTTTAATACGCTGATTACAAAATTTCAATCTTGAATCACGCAGTGCCATAAGGAGAACTTTCATTAGTTCCTGGAGTCAGGAGTGTTTATTAGGATTGCTGATGTGTGTCGTGTGTGTGTTGTTGTGCCCTGTTGTGTGTGTTTTTTTTTAGCCTCTATCAGGCGGCTCAGGCTTTTTTCTGCTCCAGTTAGTTAGAGGCAGCAACAGATAATACTACACCTATTTGCAACAAAACAGGGAAAATTTGCTTGTTCTGACTTCAGTTCAGGAACACCAGATTGCCGCTTGGGGAAAACAAATGTAAGCAAGCTGTTTGGGTTATGCGTATTAATGTTAGTCAGTGTTTTACCACAGGGTTCTCTAACACAATATTGCCCATTAATGTCTTCCTTTGACAAACTAACTCCATTTGACAATGCTGATCCACCGCGGGCGCCACTGCATCGCATTGTCGGCTGGCCCGGCTGCATAAAAAGTCCACACTTGGTTGGGAGCGACATATCTCCAGTTGAAGGGAGGTGCTTTACATGCCTGTGTCCAGCGATCATAAAACGCTGCAAAGCGGCGCTCACAAAGTTGTTTAAATTCCTTCGTCTTGTGATTTTATTTTTTAGGCAGTGGGATAAAGGAATAAACAAAATAATAAAAAAAATAAATAATAAAAACAAATACAACAAAGAAAATAATGCGCAGGAGGACACCTGTTTACGGACATTCATGCTTACGAGATTTAAGCGCTTCATTTCATTTTTCCAAGCAACACACAAACTCATGCCATTTGTTTAAGCTACAAGTAACACTACAGGGCTTTTCCTGTCCTAGGGCTGTAGTGCCCACGGGGCGGCAGAAGGGGGGGTGTGGGCGCAAAAACTTGATTAGTCATCGTTTCACTCATTGATGAGATTCTAACACTTCATTTGATGGAATGAGGAGAAAAAAAAAAAAAAAGGGAAGGGGGGGGGGGGGAGTAACAAAACCTCAAGTACTTCCTGCTTTCCTTTCCCCCAGAGCTCGCGGTGGATCTTTTCTTTCATTGTCCTGCCCGGATCATAGTTTGGACTCTCAGTCTTAAACAGGAGGGAAAAAAAGAATTCTGGCCCCTAACATTAACACCCACGTGTTTCCTTCCCACTGTCTCTTTGTAATTTCTTGCCTAAGCCATCGCATCAAACAACAGATAAAAGCACAGCAGCATTAAACATGCCGTCAAACGAGCCTGGTGGGCCATGCCGGGTTTGTTTCAGGCCATTGTTCTTGAGAAAGGAATTCTTTATTTCCGGTGTAGTACCCCCCCCCCCCTCCACCCCCCCATCAATAATTACACCACCCCCGTTTACCCACCACCTCTTACACCAAAGAACTCTCCCTTCTTCACGGGGGTAGTCTGAGCAGTCTGTGCGGTTCAGCACATTTCAGCGCAGTGGACCATTTGAAATGTCAGGGACATTTACTCTGCTATGTGTGGTAGATCTGAATCTTCCATACCGCCAGGCACCCATTCCTGAACCGGGCCACATGTATTATCATTCGTGGGATGTATACAGGGGTCTCTAGCGTACCCTTGACTTTGTCAACGATTTTACTGTAAACACAGTGCACTAATTATTGAAGCGTGTGTTCTATCTAAAGGAGGCCTGTTGGCTTCGGCCCCGCTGGTGGGCCTTGGTGCCATGACAGGTTGGATGCCAGCTAGGGGGCCTCTAGCCTGGCTCAGTAACGAGGAGCTGCTGTAAGGCAACCCTAGACAAACCATTAAAAAAGTCAATACGAATCGCCATCTCCCTCTGCCAGGATCATCCCGCCACCCTACAACTTTCCAGCTCAACCATCACCCCCCCCCCCCGCCCCCCCCCCCCCCCCCCCCTCCAAACAACCGCAACAAGAATAACCTGCCAAATTCACTAAACCTTGTCACGTCCTGCCGCACATCACTTGAGCTGTCACTCCAATCAAGCTGGGGATTGGAAAAAAAGGCCACTGCTTCACTTCCTTTCGCCATCAGCGCTTAGTTAGATTTCTGATACGGGCGCCCGGATCATCGCGCCCGACACTGATGTTTCACGGGGCAAAAAACACATGTGTGCAACCGGCACATTCAGCGTAACTGGCAGGCCCGCTAAAAGCAAATAGATAGATATGGCTTTCTCTTTACGGTAATATTTAATCCAATAGATTAGTAATTTCCTGATGGTCTAATTCGGCCCCCGGGGGCAGTTTTGTTCTTCATCTATTATGAGGAGACCCAGAGGACCTCGGCTTTATTGGCATTTATAATAAAACAGCAGCAGAGAAAAGATACTAAGGTATATAATTTGTTAACAGTTTATTTTTGATTTGAGCAACCTGTGTTTGGTAACTGCCTTCCTCATTTGAATGTTTCTCATTTCTGTTTGATGAGTCAGCCATTCCCAACTAAAGAGAAAACAACAGCTGTGCAGATCATTTTTTAAAATCATCATTTACACCAGCAGCCAATTATAATTGAATTGAACTACAGGCCCTGCTCACGTACTTCCAGCAATCCATTTTTCGGTATCATGTGGATTTTAGGACATTTCGTTCACCCATCGGAATCTGGGGGGTTTGTACGCTTCATCGGAGTCCTGGTTCTTGATCTTGGCGTCATCATTAGAGTAAAAGAAAAACAGGCGATACTCTTGTCAGATTTTGGCTGCCCAATAAAAAGTTATTCATGTCAAAACAGCTTTTTGATTTCCTTTATGCAAACAAAAAAATTATAAATATTCTCACAACAAGTTTTAATATTTGTGTGTTGGATCGTTTTTTTTTAAGTTGGACGTGCTTACATCATCTGACAACGGAACTGGGGACGTTATCATGTTAGGACAGAACTTGTGCTCTTGTGAAATATTTGTTGCTGTGCCTATGCATTTAGATTAGATTTCTGTGCTCAACCACCGGGTCCTCCATTCTGCAAAACACTTGCTACAGTAGTGTTGCTTTGACGCTGTCATAACGGACGATGTGGAATTGAATAAGAGCAGTAGCCCCTCCAAGTTCTCTTCTAGAGAATCACATAAGTGAAAATCAAAAAGCATCTTTAATAATAAATGACCAATTTTCCTCTATTATAATTTGTAATCCCGGTCCCAATTCAGAAACTAGGAAATCAAATTCCCCCCGACGTACCCAGTCAGAAAAAACGTTTATATATTCCCAACCATGGAAAACTCCAGCCTTTGCGGTTAACCCTCATAAATCAAAAACAACAGCACAATCACAGACCGCCACCCTTAACTCTCCACTGACAATATTTGCAACACTTGCCCAACTCCGATTTCCCACAGGGCCTCCCTCCTCAGCCGCTTCACTGGTGGTATGTGCGCCTGTGGACGAACGTCAAAAGGCAAAAGCCAAAGCAATTTAAAAAAAAAAAAAAAAAAAAAAACATCTCCTCCCCCTAAAGAGCAGAGCTGGTTGCATGTGCAGCACCCCGGGCAGGTCCAGTGAGAATGCGCCATTTAAAGCTGAAACACCCAAGAAGCTCTGACACAGTTTGGCACTGCCTTAAGCAGTCTTAGTTTTGCTAAAACAGGTTGGATGGGCCATCATTAATTTATCTGTTTTTAAGCTGCAGTTGAGTACTTTTCCACATCCATTCTTGGCCACGCATTAGAATTTCAAAAGCATCTGTGAATTCAGGGCTGGAGGACTGCCTTGAGATGATTGCAGTGGTTTTTCTATTAGTCTCATTTTGGCTGGCGCTCTCCCTGACCCTCCACGAGTCTTGTAATCTATATTTTCAGAATAATACAGAGACAGCAGGATGTTCAAGCTGGCAAATAACCCTCTAATCTACTCTACTTTGGCCAAAAGTTGTACTTGGAATGCCCCACAACCACTCTTGAGCTTGCGAGAAATAGAGGGAGGCTGCCCCAGTTATATACTAGTCTTTCAATTTACTGCAACACTGGGCGTGTCGTCCACATCAAAATAATATAACTGCAAAAAAACGTGTGCAGGTTTGCAAATTTGTTCACTAGTTACATCTGCAAATTTAATAACACCACATGCTCACGTGCGCACACACACACACACACACACACACACACACAACCACCACACACACACTTCATGTGACTAGCAGCAAAAACAGGCCAAGAGACGGACAAACACTGAGCATATGCTCCTTCCACAATGATCAGTGACTCCAGGCTCGCCAACACAGTGCTAAATGAGCAAACTTTTCCTCTGCGGCAGTAAGTCAATAACCACACAGCCACAATGATCGTGTCAGCGTTCCAGCACTGGCCAACATCCCCCGTAATTAATTAGTTCATGTCTCCTCCGCTCAGAGAGCAGGTGAAGAACAGGCACAAGGCATATGTTACTCATCCCATTTACATGTGCATATCCAGGGGTAGTGGCCCTGGCGGGAGCAGCGGCATCGGGCCACGTCGGCGCAGACTTTCAAACCCAGGCCCATTTTACGAAAATTGCGCCTTTTGTGGGTTAAAAAAATCGTGCCTCTTGGCTGCGTGTGTCAGTCAAAACAATTGATTAATATCAATCAGCATTAGAGAAGAGGAACAGCGGATCTATACGCGCGTGGCGAGGGACAACTTGTCCAGAAGCAACACCAGAGCCCGCTCCCGAGCGGCAGTCTCCGGGGCTCAACGGCGGTTGGGAATGAGGGCAGCGTGCAAGCCTTCGGTCTCCACAGAGCGGGCGGCCCTCTGCTTTTTCCATCTTCTGGTCTCAGTTTTTCACTTCTTTTCTCAACTCCAATCAGTCCGTCGCCATGCCCCACGATCACCCATTCCTGTCATCTCCACCAATACCAGTCCCCACCGCCCAAGCACATTACCCACCACCCAGCCACCACCCCCCCCCCCCCCCTACGCCGCACATTCGCCAGAACCTCTCTGAAAAGGTCTCACCTATCAGCCCTATGTGAAAAAACAAGCCCTATCTCTGGGGTGGGGAGAGAATCAAATCTTCTTGCTCGCTCTATGGAATCCCATGACCGTCCAGATACAAGAGGAGGGAGGAGTGGGGGGGGGGCCGGTGGTTTCGGCAACATCAGTCTCCCTTTCACGTCACATTGCTGCCTTTTTGACTTTGTGCTGAGTCAGGATAAAACTTAAGGGACAAAAGCCGACTCCCCCCAATTCACGGAGCACTTCCTTTATCGATTCCCACCGCGGTCCTGGCCCTCTGCGTCCAACAAGGGTAAGAGGAGCGCCGCACATCTGTATCAAAATCTGTGATATCTCCAAATAATTAAGTCTGCCCTTTGAGCAGTGCGTGCGGGTTGATCTGTGCTGGGGTAGCATTTTAATTCAAAGCCTTTGCAACATCAATCCTAATGGGCAGCGAATTTGATAAACGTCTCGTATTCCGCGAGCGGAATTTTGCCAACTCTAGGACTTTCAGCCTCCGCAGCAATGGCGGAAATGAAAGAATTAAGCAGCAGAATGAGTAGAAGTGAGATGTTTGAGGTCATCTTTTATATAAAAATGACTTTTTAATCAGAAGTGGTCTAAAACCGTCGTACAATATCCCAGTGATTGATTTCAAATTTACCGGGAATCAAGATGTCATCCATTTTTGAGGACAGGGGTTGCAGAAGTTTTGGGACTGATTCATGGTGGCTTTGAAAAATTTGGAGCAGCTTGCTAGCAGACTTATCACAGTCATTAAGACAGACAGAGACAGGTCTCATAAAACTATATTCAGTTTTTAAATTTTCTCCAAACCTTGCAAAGTGAGCCTTTCTCACATTTTTAATTTTTAATGCAGCATTAAATAATCCCCAAACAAAAAACTAATTGGCTTCCCCCTTTAACTAGCAGGGTTTAAGATTGATGTACAGGTAATTGAGTTCACCAAAACCGTATCTGTCGTGTAGTCAGGGAGATAAACCTGTAAAAAAACAAAAAAAAAAACCACACAAAAAAAAAAAAAAAAAAAAAATGTTCATCTACATGCCTAGCCAAGTATATATAAAACCTCAGCGTGTACCAGCAGTGTCAGGAGTTCAGCATGTGAGGAAAACAAAGCAATGGAGTGGATAATTTACCGCAAAATGCAAAAGCCTTACGAAATTGAAAGCAGTTGAAATCAAAAATAAAACTCTTTCCTCTTTGTACAAAAAAAAAAAAAAATAACATCCTCCATTTTTATTTTAGGGTTTTAAATGGCTGCCTCCCCAACCACTGGTGAGGATGGCCAAACTTTCATAAACAAATAATAGGACTCGGTTATTTTCTTTGCTCTCTTTTGACCATGTCACAAAGCTGGGATAATATTGATGCGTGAAATTATTCTATTTATAAGTAATCTTTGCGAGGCAGAGTTTTCAATCGTGCGCTGGTTCCGCGGGGCACCAAAGTGGCACTTTGCGGGCACATTGAACCGTGTTCCACGCTAAGCGAGGCTGACAGATTGGGGAGATGAAAAGTCTTGTTCATTCATTTACCAGTGGACAATCTGTGTATTCCTAATTGTCCAAGCCGTTCTTTAGCTCAAGAGGAGGGAACAGTTTCTGACTGCGTGTCGGGCACACGGTCGCGGCGGCCCCCTGGAATGGGAAATCTGCTATGGACTCGTACAGTGCAGCCCCCGCCGTGTGCCTGCCCCGTAACAATGGAAGACACTTGGATAAACATGTCGGTCATTAATGGAAAACGCATGCTGCATCACCAAACTGCCCTACTGAGCAGGATATGTTTTTGTCTTTAGGGAGACATTAACATATGTGCGGGAGCTTGTTTTCCTGTCCGCGCTATTGTATGCTCGCGTGACGAGCCATTTCATTCCCCTTCTTCTTTGTTTTCCTCTTAAGTCAGTCTTATCTATGATGAGTCCGGCGTGGTCACTGTCCTCCTCATCGTGTTTTTTCATAGTGATAGGCTAATATGTGGTTTTGCTTTTTACTATTATAAATGCTCGACATTATATATTATTCTTCAACTTGTATGATCATACATAGTGCTCCCATCTGTGTTGGCTCGTGGTGAATAAGGCGCATATAATTACATATGTTAAATATTATGAAATTAAGATGTATCATTGTAATGATTTTAGTTTGTATTAGCCTAAATTGAGCTCGATAACTGTGTCGAGTAAGATTTAAATTATTCGTGTTGAGTGTTTCCTCTCGTGTTTGGTGTTTGTTTCTGTGCTCAGAGCTGCTATCCACTGGTTACATAAGGGTGCTCTCACCAGGTATGATGGTACGAGAGGCTGGTGTGTATAGATCACTTCAAAAGTGCTCTCAATTGGGCTGAACGTGGTGAGTGTAATGAATAATGTGATATTGTGTTTCACATTTTGAAAGTGGGAACATCTTTGAAATGGGGATATAGACATCGTATACTCTCACTCCTCAAGATCGTTTACAGCTTTCAAGTAAATTCTCGTATGCGCGTATTTCTGACACGCAATAAACACACTCTACAACATAGTGACCGTTAGATGCTTTCTCAGATATTGATATTTGAATCTTGTCAGTGTGTTGTTTACCATGGATCCCTCCGTTGTATTGTGACAAGTATGATGACGTGTAAACTCGGATCATTATTATTTTTGACTGCTCGAGTGAGGTATATAAATGCGTATTCTTGAGGACAGATGCAGTTTTCGAAGATCGAACGCAAAAGGATAGGGAGATCTGTCCGAGCGCGTAGCAAGTACTGAGCGCCTCTAAGGTGTGTCTGATGACAGACACGGCTCCATCAATCTGCAGACGGAGCCGAATGATTGACACAAAAGAAACTCTGTTTCTCAAAAAATGAATTTTAACTTTGAGTTTCAGACAACCTTCAAATATATGTTAGTATGACTACGAGAGACATATAACTCACCACCAGTGTGTACATATTTCACAAGGATCATCGAATCATGCCTGACACGCGCTGTTTGTGGAGCGAGGCTAATAGTACGTTGGCAGTGAGCTAGTGTACGATGCCTAAGCACAAGTATATAACAGTGCGACATTGCGCCAGTTTACTTCGACTCGAAATCAAAACTGTTAAAGATCTCCTAATACACCATACTGGAGATCAGTGTAGATTATCAATCAACCTCACGCGCGCACACTTTTCTAACTGCAACCGGACATGCAAATGAATGTGGACATTGGTGGGGAGGGGCTCGTAAACATGTCATTGTATGGACTTTCACAACCCCCCTCTCCTCCCACATCAACGCCCTTAAATCTGCGGAGTCATTTAGAGAGAAGGGCAAGATAACAGCGCCTGGCGTTTTCAGGGATCGATAAGTGCGACCTTTGCTATCAGTGCTGATCGGTTATAGTGAGAGAAGCACGACAGCGAGAAGTCGCTGTCCTCTGCTCTTCTCGTATTGGACACTGGAGACGCAATGTAGGCAGTGTCGCCCCACGCCGCTCAGGTGAGCATTCGGACCGATAAACGCTGAGACTCGTGCTTATTAAGAGCAAAGCAGCCTTGTTTCCCCCTCCCTCCTCTTTTTATTCCCAAGAATGACCCCATGCGCGAAGCAAAGGGCCGGGGGTTGGGACTCAAACCTATGGCCACAGCAACCTTAAAGAACTAAGCCCATGTGGTAGGCGCAGCTACCAGGTGAGCCACTGCAGGCGCCCCCATGTAATGATTAAACGTCATTCCTATTTATTCAGTGTTGGATGAACATAATAAGGATGGACGCATTCCACTGAACATGTTCAAGTTTTACGCTGAGTCCATCGAATTGGAACTTATCCATTATGCAAAGATTTTTCCCTTCAAGCCGTTTGGTAAATGGCATTTTGTTTATTTCCTTTTTTTTCCTTCCTCTGGTGTCGTAAAAATAAAACATAAAAAAATATGAAGCAGAATTCTCAGAATTTGACTGGCGTAAGTCTCACGACGTTAGCAGCTAATGTGAAACATCAAGTGCGAACTTGGTGGAAAACGTCATCCTGATCCACTCTTGTTTGGGCCGTGGCTCTGCGCCTCCTCCCAGCGGGGCTTGTCCCACTTGCGGTGATAAGAATCACCAACAGTGTGCTACCTCAAAAATCATAGTCATACTAGAGGGTCTGATGTAAAAGCAGTGTGCACCAACTATGAAAACCCACATTTCGGTAAGGAACGTTCATTAAAGAGAAGTTTTCATCCTGAAGATTCTTGTTTTTTGTTTTATTTCGAGAATGGCAGTCCCAGTCTGCCGCTCGCCTATTTAACACACGGTATTACCTGTCACTGTTGTCTTGTTTCCGGAGTTAAAAAATGCCACCCGGTGTTTGTATGTTTTCCCCGTCGGCTGCACATTGTTGTAGAGTGGTGGCCAGGTTACAGCCAATCGCTGACCCTCCTCCCGTCCCCTCGACCCACGCGCCGGTCTAATCTGGTGGCGACCCAGCTTTGGCGTTGTTCCAGGAAAAATAGTTAGTTCTTGTCGGTTCAAACAGACGTCAGCCTGTGTCGAGATACGTGCGGCGTGTCCTCTGATGTCCGGAGCTCAGCGTCTTCTCAGGACTGGGCAGGCTGCAGGGATCCCGGGTGCGAAGCCTCGGCCAGGGCACCAACAGAAACACGCCACCGTGTGCACAAACCATTCAAAAAATTCATTCAAAGATAACTCTCAGGTGTTAACACCCTCCGGCTGAGGGCATCGTTGAGGAGGTTCCAGGAACTCACACATGGAGGCATAGATACGGTTTAATGGACATTGAGTTCTCTTCACTGTTTTTATCACAAGTGAGGTTCTGAAACCTAGATTCAGGGGCTCTTTGGGTTATCCAGGAC
>NW_019174299.1:6682058-6683150 GCF_002260705.1 Seriola dumerili | reverse complement strand
CTCTAAAATGTGTTGCCGGAACACCAGTCCCCAGAGAATAGATAGGAATCTAATTAACTAAGATCAATATTACTCAGAATTTTCTCTCTGTCTTTCCAGCTCTCCAGCTACTAGTGTCTCCTTTGTCTGCCAGTCTGAGGCTCAGATGAGCTTTATTTCTGCAAAATGTGTTCAGTATGAGGAGGTCAACGCGCGGGTCAGTCCCTCCGTCTGGGACATGCAAGCTACAAATACGGCTCTGCCTGTTTCTCAACAAACAGTGAGCGATAGAAGATGTTTTTTGTTTGTTTGTTTGTTTGTTTTTTTTTTTCATTTTAAACGTGATCCAAAATGTGTTTTTTTTTTTCTTCCTGTGGACAGAAGAAATAGGATCACACATTTTCAACCATATGGGTAAACAGACACAGAGACTGAAGACTGAATGAGTGGACTCTAGCAGAGCACCCCTTCGCACAGGGAAGCCAAACGTGCTGATTCAGGTGAAAGAAGTGAGATTTGGTGCAGGGAGAATAAGATCCCACAGCCATATGCCGCGTATAGATCAGTGGTTGGCCTTTTCCTCTCACGACGGTTCAGATTAATTACGATCATCACGTCTTGAGTCTGGGCCCCATAAATCACGCTGACTTTAAAATAATGTAGTAAAATAATATTCCATATATGGCATCGCTAGAAATTCAACACCATTATCACCCATCTTCAGAGACGAGGGGGAAAATTAGATAAAATGTGAGGCTCCTTATAAAATCTTTTCTCTACGCTGGAGCATAAATAATTACATTTCTAGTAAATGGCTGGAGGTTGAGAGCCACTCACAGCGGGGCGACACAGCCGCGTGGAAATGTAAAGTTCAAATAAAGTGTAAAATGTGGGACGTGCGAGACGCGCGGCGCCACCCCAACAACGCTCGCGGGCGCCCGACGAACATAAATCCACGCTCAGGAAATCTACAAGGCTGTCTGTCCGCAAGATAAGTTTGAGCTGCCTGTATCCCAACTGGACACAAATCCTCTCAGTCATAAATCTGCAAAGGGAGAGAGGGACAGCCCCTCAATCAAGAGTCAGCTCCCGTCAACATGCGCACCCCCCCCC
>NW_019174299.1:6643034-6681366 GCF_002260705.1 Seriola dumerili | reverse complement strand
AAAAAAAAAAAAAAAAAAAAGCAAGGCGGCCTATTTGTTTATGTATGTGAAGCCTTTCGGATGAGAGTCGACACATCTTCAAGAACCTGCAATCCTCTGTTCTGTGTCCATCTTGTGTCCTTTGTTGTCTTGTTTTGAATGTTCAGTTCTTCAGCATCATTTTATTGCTTCCAAGATGGTAGTTTCCATCTTAACCAGGATGAAAAGATGAAGAACATTTAAATCAAGATGAAGAAGAACACAGGATGTGCCCAGAATGGAGGTTTTCAGGTGCAATACAAGCTCCTCCACGCGTCTGCTGGTATTTTTTGCTTCGCATTTGCATGCATGTACCAATTCTTACTATTTAAAGTACCGTGTTTACTCATAGAGTGGTATCAGGTGCAACAACAACATATGTCGCACAATTTCTTCCTTGTATTGCAGGCCGCTTTGCAGTCGGTGTGTTGTAGTCTTCTTTTCAATCTGGTTAATACATGGTTTCTCCTCACTTTCAGGAGGCAGTATGTATTGAATGTCCTCTCTTGTGGACATGCACAAATTTGCAATTAATCAGATATGACCCTAAACCAACCGACGTGCAATGAATCTGGGGGCCTTTGAGGCACTTGAGGGTCTCGGGCTCCAGGCAGCGGTTGCCTACTGGTATAGCCGGGAACTCAGCCTTGTGAAAATGGGCAACAGTCCTTCCTGCCACCTGTCATCTGATCAGACTCAGGTTCACAAATCCGACGATGCTGATTGAGATGGAAAAAGGTGTGACATCCTGGAGATGTTGTTTTTTTTTTGTTTTTTTTAAACGCTGATTACAAAATTTCAATCTGAATCACGTGAAAGAACTTCATTAGTCCTGGAGTGTTTATTAGGATTGTGTGTGTGTGTGTGTGTGTGTGTGTGTTTTTTTTTAGCCTCTATCAGCGGCTCAGGCTTCTGCTCCAGTAGAGACAGCAATAATACCTACAATGCAACAAACAGGAAATGTTTGCTGTCTGCTTCATTTCAGGAACACCGATGCCGCTTGGGGAAAACAAAATGTAAGCAATGTCTGTTTGTGTTTGCGTATGTAGTGTACACAGGTCTAACACAATATTGCATAATGTCTTCCTTGCAAATAACTCCATTTGAAATGTGATCCACCGCACTGCATCGCATGTCGCGGCGTGCATAAAATCCACACTGATTGGGAGCGAGTGAAGGGAGGTGCTTTACATCTGTGTCCACTATAAAACGCTGCAGCGGCTCACAAAGTTGTAATTCCTTCGTGTTGATTGTTATTTTTTAGGAGGAAAAGGATAAAAAATAATAAAAAAAAATAAATAAATAAATAAAAAAAAAGGCAGGAGGACACTGTTTACGGATTCATGCTACGAGATTAAGCGTCATTCATTTTCAGCAACACACAAACTCATGCATTTGTTAAGTACAAGTAACACTACAGGCTTTTCCTTGTCCTAGGCTGTTGCACCGGGGGGACTGTGAAAAACTGATTAGTCATCGTTTCACTCATGATGAGATTCTAACACTTCATTTGATGGAAGAGGAGGAAAAAAAAAAAGGGGGGGGGGGGGGGGAGTAAAAACAAGACTCCTGCTTTCCTTCCCCCAGAGCTCCTCATCTTTTTTCATCCTCTCGGGATCATAGTTTGGACTCCCAGTCTTAAACAGGGGGAAAAAAAATTCTGGCTTAACATAACACCCACGTGTCCTCACTGTCTGTAATTCTCCTAAGCATCTCAAACAACAGATAAAAGCACAGAGCATTAAACATGCCGTCAAAGAGCCTGTGGCCATGCCGGGTTTGTTTCAGGCCATTGTTCTGAGAAAGGAATTCTTTATTTCTGTAGTACCCCCCCCCCCACCCCCCCATCAATAATTACACCACCCCCGTTACCACCACCTCTTAACCAACTCTCCCTCTTCACGGGGAGTCTGAGCAGTTCTGTGCGTTCAGCACATTTCAGCGCAGTGGACATTTGAAATGTCAGGACATTTACTCTGCTTATGTGTGGTAGATCTGAACTTCCATACCGCCAGGCACATTCCTGAACCGGCCACATGTATTATTCATCGTGGGATGTATACAGGGTCTAGCGTACTTGACTTTGTCAACGTTCTGTAAACACATGCACTAAATTATTGAGGTGTCTAAAGGAGGGCCTGTTGCTCGGGCTGGTGGGCCTGGTGCCATGACAGGTTGGATGGGCAGTAACGAGGAGCTGTGTAAGCAACCTAGACAACCATTAAAAATGTACGAATCGCCATCTCCCTCTGGCCAGGATCATCCCGCCACCCACAACTTCAGCTCAACCATCACCCCCCCCCCCTCAAACAACCGCAACAAGATACACCTGCCAATTCACTCCTGTCACCTGTCTGCGCCACATCACTGTCACCTCCATCAGCTGGGGATGGAAAAAAGCCACTGTCACTCCTTTCGCCATCAGCTGTTAGATTCTGATACGGCCGGATCATCGCGCCGACACTGATGTTCACGGGCAAACACCATGTGCAACCGGCAATCAGCGTAACTGGGGCCCCGTAAAAGAAATAAAGATATGGCTTCTCTTACGGTATATAATCCAATAGATAGTAATTTCCTGATGGTCTAATTGGCCCCGGGGGGAGTTTTGTCTTCATCTATTATGAGGAGACCCAGAGGACCTCGGCTTTATTGGATTTATGACAGCAGCCAGAGAAAAGATACTAAAGGTATAATTTGTTAACAGTTATTTTTGATTGAGCCCTGTGTTTGGTAACTGCTTCCTCTTTGATGTTTCTCATTTCTGTTGAGAGTCAGCCATTCCCAACTAAGAGAAACAACAGCGGCAGATATTTAAAATCATCATCACCGCAGCCAATTATATTGATGAACTACAGGCCCTGCTCACGTCTTGCATCCATTTTGGTATCATGTGGATTTTAGGGAATTTCGTTTCGCCCATCGATCTGGTTCTCATCGAGTCCTGGTTCTTGATTCTTGGCGTATCATTAGAGTAAAAGAAAACAGGCGATACTCTTCAGATTTTGGCTGCCATAAAGAAGTTATTCATGTCAAAACAGCTTTTTGATTCCTTTATGAAACAAAAATTATAAATATTCTTCCACAAGTTTTAATATTTTGTGTTTGGATCGTTTTTTTTTTTAGAGTTGGACGTGCTACATCATTCTGACAACGACTGGGGACGTTATCATGTTAGACAGACTTGCTCTTGTGAAATTGTTGCTGTGCCATGATTAGATTAGATTTCTGTGCTCAACCACCGTCCTCCATACTGCAAACACTATGTACAGTATGTGCTTTGACGCGTGCATAACGGACGATGTGGATGAAAGAGCAGTAGGTCTCAAGTTCTCTTCTAGAGATCAATAAGTGAAATCAAAAAGCATCTTTATTAATAAATGACCAATTCTTATAAATTTGGAACCGGTCCCAATTCAGAACTGGGAATCAATTCCCCGACCGTACCAGTCAGAAAAACTATATTCCCACCATGAAACCCAGCCTTTGCGTTAACCCTCATAAATAAAACAACAGCACAATCACAGACCGCACCTTAACTCTCCCACTGACAATATTTGCAACACTTGCCCAACTCGATTCCCACAGGGCCTTCCCTCCTCAGCCGCTTCACTGGCCCCTGGTATGTGCGCCTGTGGACCGAAAGTCAAAAGGCAAAAGCCAAAGCAATTAAAAAAGAAAAAAAAAAAAAAAACATCTCCTCCCCCTAAAGAGCGAGGTTGATGTGCAGCACCCCGGCAGGTCCGTGAGGTGCGCCATTTAAAGCTGAAACACCAGAAGCTCTGACACAGTTTGGCCCTGCCATTAAGGCAGTCTGTTTTGTAAAAGGATGGCCATCATAATTTATCTGTTTTTAAGCTGCAGTTGAGTACTTTTCCACATCCATCTTGGCACGCATTAGAATTTCAAAAGCATCTGTGAATCAGGGCTGGAGACTGCCTGAGATGATTGCAGTGGTTTTCTATAGTCTCTTGTGGCGCTCTCCCTGACCCCAAGTCTGTAATCTATATTTTCAGAATAATACAGAGAAGCAGGGATGTTCAAGGGCATAACCCTCTAATCTACTCTACTTGCCATGTACTTGGAATGCCCACAACCACTCTTGAGCTTGGAGAAATAAAAGCTGCCCCAGTTATAACTAGCTTCAATTTACTGCAACACTGGTGTCGTCACATCAAATAATATAACTGCAAAAACGTGTCAGGTGCAAATTTGTTCACTAGTTACATCCTGCAATTAATACACACATGCTCACGTGCGCACACACACACACACACACACACACACACACACACACACACACTGCATGTGACAGCAGCAAAAACAAGCCAAGAGACGGACAAACACTGAGCATATGCTCCTTCCACAATGATCAGTGACCTCCCAGGCTCGCAACACAGTGCTAAATGAGCAACTTTCCTCTGCGGAGTAGTCAATAACCACACAGCCACAATGATCGTGTCAGCGTCCAGCCTGGCCAACATCCCCCGTAATTAATTAGTTCATGTCTCCTCCGCTCAGAGAGAGGGAGACAGCACAAGGCATATGTACTCATCCATTACATGTGCTATCCAGGGGTCAGTGGCCCTGGCGGGAGCAGCCGGCGGGCACGTCGGCAGACTTCAACCCAGGCCCATTTTAGAAAATTGCCTTTTGGGTTAAAAAATCGTGCCTCTTGGCTGCTGTGTCAGTCAAAGACAATTTGATTAATATCAATCAGCATTAGAAGACAGCGGATCTATACGCCTGGAGGACAACTTGTCCAGAAGCAACACCAGCCGCTCCCGAGCGGAGTCTCCGGGCTCATGGCGGTTGGGAATGAGGCAGCGGGCCAATGCCTTCGGTCTCACAGAGCGGGCCCCTCTGCTTTTCCATCTCTGTCTCAGTTTTTCACTTCTTTCTCAACTCCAATCAGTCCTGCCCATCCCCACATCACCATCCTGTCATCTCCACCAATACCAGTCCCACCGCCCCAGCACAATACCCACACCCAGCACCACCCCCCCCACCCCCACCCCCACAATCGCCAGAACCTCTCTGAAAGTCTCATATCGCCCTATGTGAAAAACAAGCCCTATCTCTGGGTGGGGAGAGAATCAATCTCTGCTCGCTCTATGGAATCCCTGACCGTCAGATACCAAGAGGAGGGAGGAGTGGGGGGGGGGTTTCGGCACATCAGTCTTCCCTTCAGTCACATGCTGCCTTTTTGACTTTGTGCTGAGTCAGGATAAACACTAAAGACAAAAGCCGACTCCCCCCAATCACGGAGCATTCCCTTTATCGATTCCCACCGCGGCTGCCCTCTGCGTCCGAACAAGGTAGAGGAGCGCAGCACATCTGTATCAATCTGTGTATTCCTATAAGTCTGCACTTTGAGCATCTGCGTTGTCTGTGTGGGGTAGCATTTTAATCAAAGCCTGCACATCAGATTAATGGAGGAATTTGATAAACGTCTCGTATTCGCGAGCGGAATTTTGCCAACTCAGGACTTCAGCTCCGAGCAATGGGGAAATGAAGAATTAGAGCAGAGATGAGAGAAGTGAGATGTTTGAGGTCATCTTTTTAAAAAATGACTTTTAATCAGAATTAAAACCGTCTGCAATATCCCAGTGATGATTTCATTACCGGGGAATCAAGATGTCATCCATTTTGAGGACAGGGTGTCAGAAGTTTTGGGACTGGATCATGGGTGGCTTTGTAAAAATTTGGAGCAGCTGCTAGCAGAACTAGTCACAGTCATTAAGACAGACAAGACAGGTCTCATAAAATATTCATGTTTTAAATTTTCTCCCTGCAAAGTGAGCCTTCTCACATTTAATTTTTAATGAGCATTAAATATCCCCAACAAAAACTAATTGGCTTCCCTTTAACTAGCAGGGTTAAGATTATGTACAGTAATTGAGTTCACCAACCGTATCTGTCGTGAGTCAGAATAAACCTGTAAAAAAAAAAAAAAAAAAAATATGTTCATCTACATGTGCCAAGTAATATAAAAACCTCAGCGTGACCAGCAGTGTCAGGAGTCAGATGTGAGGAAAACAAAGCAGGGAGTGGAAATTTACCGCAAAATGCAAAAGCCTAGAAATGAAAGCAGGTGAAATCAAAAATAAACTCTTCCTCTTTGTACAAAAAAAAAAAAAAAAACATACCTCCATTTTTCATTAGGGTTTAAATGGCTGCCCCCAACACTGGGAGGATGGCAAACTTTCATAACAAATATAGATTGGTTATTTTCTTGCTCTCTTTTGACATTGTCACAAAGCTGGGATAATATTGATGGTGAAATTATTCTATTTATTAAGTAATCTTTGCGAGGCAGAGTTTCAATCGTGCGCTGGTTCCGCGGGCTACCAAAGTGGCACTTTGCGGGCACATTGAACCGTGTCACCGCTAAGCGAGGCTGACAGATGGGGAGATGAAAGTCTTGTCATTCATTTACCAGTGACAACCTGTGTATGCTAATGTCCAAGCGTCTTTAGCTCAAGAGGGAGGACAGTTCTGCTCGTGTCGGCACACGGTCGCCGGGCCTGAAGGGAAATCTGCATGGACGTACAGTGCAGCCCCGCCGTGTGCCTCGTAACAATGGAAGACACTGATAAAGCATGTGGGTCATAATGGAAACGCATGCTGCATCACCAAACTGCCCTACTGAGCAGGATTTTTTTTTTTTTAGAAATTTACAACTGCGTATGTGGTATAAGATGCTCTGCGGCATCTTTTCTTTTCTTTTCTTTATTTTATTATGTGGCATTTTCTCTTTTATGTGGCATTTTCTTTTTATTATGTGACATTTTCTTCATTTTATGTGTCCTTGGGTGTGTTGAAAGGCGCTTATAAATAAAATGTATTATTATTAGTTTTGCCAAATTGCCAAGTTGTAGTTTTTTTGTTTGTTTTTGTTTGGTATACTGAATGGTGTTCAATTAAATTTCGGTGAAACATTAAGCCAATGGGTTTGTAGTGTATTTTCCTCACATTGAAATTGGACATTTTTTGAACATCACACGATGTTTCCTCAAGTAGCAATCTCATGTGGTACACACACTGTATCTCATGATTGCTTGTCATTGTGTTACCATGTCCATGATTCAGTTGTGTTAAACCATCATTTTTTTTGTCAGTGTATGCGTATTTTGAGGACAGAGATTCAGTGACAAAATATAGATGGTAGAAGGTAGAAGTCTGCACCCTCTAAGTGGTTTGTACAGACCACGCTATCATTTCAGACAGCGAATGTTGCCACAGTAACATCTGTTTGTTGAAAACACAAGACAAAAACAACAGGTAAAAGGACAGACAGCAGCTGTTTGTGACAGCTAAGGCTAACATTAGGCTGACAAGTATATAATCACAATTCCTGCATTCTGATCAAAATGTAGATTTCTAAAACTACTACACCTTTCTCCCAGCACACTTTTCTAACTGAACCGACATGCCAAATGAATGTGACATGTAATGATTTATTTAAAGCCTTCATTTCAGCAGTATAGTGAGAGACAGACAGGAAATGCAGGGAGGGAGAGAGGGGATGGCATGAAGCAAAGGGCCGGGGGTTGGACTCAAACCCATGGCCACAGCAATTAAGACTAAGCCCATGTGGTAGGCGCGCTACCAGGTGAGCCACTGAGGCGCCCCCATGTAATGACTAAACGCATTCCTATTTATTCAGTGTTGTGCATGAACATAATAAATGGACGCATTCACTGAACATGTTCAAGTTTACGCTGAGCCATGAATGGAACTTATCAGTTTGCAAAGAATGAACATGAACGTAAGGTGGCGGTAATGCACCAAGAAAGCTGTTTGACCAACTGCCAAAAAACATCGGAAGAAGAAGAAGAACTTTGTTTTTTGTTTTTTTAATGGCGGCACCAGAGGATTCCCGGCACCCAGCTTGCGTCCAGAAAAATAGTTAGTCTTGTCGGTTCAAACAGCGTAGCGGTGGTGTCCGATGCCGTGTGGAGGGCAGGTCAGCGGAGGGGATCAGGTACCGTGTTTGGCAGTAGCAACTCTGGATGTGCAACCCAGCAGGTCACCCCAGCTGGTGCTTAGCAGCTGACTTGGGAACTAGCACAGACCAGGGTAATTCAAATGCATAATTAAAACAAAGCTGTCTGTGATTGTGTAGTAGCATACAGTAATTCATTTAGTAGGGGAATGGATGGGTAGGGGGAGGGTCTACTGAAAAAGAAGAGCTGAGAGCAGCTTGTTAAAAAAAAAAAAATAAAGGAAGAAATGACAGTGAACTAGTTCATTTTTGTGGGACCGTGAACTTAGTTCAGAATTCAAAATTATTAACTATGAACATGAACTAGTTCATTTTGTGTGAGCTGAACTTTGAGCTAGCTCTTGTGAAATGTGAACTCTCACAACACTGCTCTTATTATTTGAGATCCCAACATTTCACATCATCTTAAAATAAACAAGGCTATGCTGAAATCTCCAATGTACTGTTAAAGTCTGGATGATGAGAAACATTCAATACAGCTGCCTCCAGCCAAGGTCTAGTGCCCGTCACCTGGCAACCGAGCCAAATACTAAATTCTTCAAATGCCACGCGTCAATAGAATTAGCCTTTGAGCGGTATTGACATACAGTTAGCTTTTCAAGTATTCACAGGGGCTATTTAGAGGGCAATAATTGCATAGTATGGATGGACCTCTGTTTGTTCAATGAATTCATCGAGTGGATTGATACGTTCAATAGGTGGATGATGTATTCAGTGATTAATGCAAAATCTATCACTTATGCCATCCAGAGGTCAGTGGACTCTTGGCTTAAGGTGTTTACTAATTTCTATGTCAAAATGAGACAATGTACTGTTCAGACGTCCTGTTATCCACATGTCTGATTTCTGACCCTCCAGCATGTTCAACAGGCAGACTGAGAAATAGACAATGTATTAATGCACATCTGTTAAGGGCAGTGGTACATGGGAATGACTTTGAGTCAGTGCAGATGATTCATTTTACTGAAAATTATGACCGTCATTTGTGATTTTGGCCCCCGTTCTTTCTGAAATCAACGTTCTACAAGTTATTACCGGAATATCATGGCTCAATGATTTCCTGTTTGTGCTTGAAGCTAATAACCAAACGGCAGCACTGAGGTGAATTTCAGGATGCGTGCGTCTTCCCTTTGACCGGATCAACACCACATTTCTCTAACTGTAACTGTAACCGCTCTCCAATTACCAGCTTAGATCGACCCAGTTAATAAAACAGTCCATTTGATCCGGTGAACCCGTTCATGTTTTGGCTCTGAGCTACAGTGTGTGTTGATGTGATCCGATGTATCGAGGCAGGCACCTGACATTCTGGTGTTACTTTCACAGCAGCTGTCACCGCGGTCTGTCAGTGATTGACTTGCACCAGATCTGCTTTCAGATTAATATTTCATCTCTCACTTAATAGAAAAACAGATGTTCTGCAGCCGTGTACACTGGGAAATAAGCTGGTGGTAATGTATGCATTACTTACAGCCAGCTAACTAAATTTAGAATGAAATATGCATCTGACAGATGCCTCACAATCAAGTTCCAAAAGCCTATAATGGGATATCGACAGATTTCATTTATGCAGGGCAGACTGACCTCATTGGGGGAACTAATAAAACTTTTGGTACATTCAACCGGAAAGCTGCCCTGGCTGTATTTCAGTCTTAGGCAGCTCTCTGGGTGCCCTTTAAAGCATTGACCTCTTCACAGAGTGAGGGCTCCTATGTGATTAATACTGCTAGGCATTTATTGGCACGCAAGGCACTTTTACCAATAGGTCACCTGCTTGACCTCAGCGTGAGCATTGGGATCGAAACCGAGTGGACAGGAAAAGTATATGGCTTAGAGTGGTAACAACAGGCAAAACACTAAAAAGGCATCTCAAACTCATAACCATCCCACTCATATAAAGCTATTTGGGCGCACGCACGCACACACACACACACACACACACACACACACACACACACACACATACACACACACACACACACCCTTAGTCTCTATCACTTTCACCAAGACCCACCCACACAACACATACAGCCCAGGGCATAAAAGGTTTCTGCGGCCAGAACACAAACAAACTCATTTGTAACCTGCCATGACACACTCCGACACACACACACACACACACACACACACACACACACACACACACAGCCACAGCCACACACACATGCGCACAAGAGAAAAGCAAAGTAACATTATCCCTGTGTGCAGCTAGATGGATCAGACTGTTTATCAGAGACTCTCCACCAGCACACTGTAAGAAGGATCATAATGTCAGCAATCGATTGCATGGCAATCAATATAGATACCTATTCAGATACCTATTGATGCAATTTAACAGGAATATTAGTCCAGGCTCATGTAAATGTCAGGAGTTCTGCTAAATAGTGTTTCGAGGTCATAATTAGACTGAAAGGTTCCTAAATGACACTGGGCGGTTACACAAAGTTAACTTAACTGAGCTAAAATGGTGCTCAATGATAGGGAAAAAAAGAAGGTTTGAAATAGGTTTTTTTTTTCTGTATCGGGTCAACAAGCTTCTAAAAATAGGATACGATTTGTCTTACAAAAAGCAGGATAGATGGAGCATCAGAATGAGAATAACAAGCAATCGAGAAATGGCGATGCAACACAACCGCATATGCACACTCTGGTTTATCAGCAGTAAATAGCCAGTGCCATGTTCCCATGCTCCTTAATCATACTGATGCACGCACACAAACACACAATAATGTACAGGCTTGCATAGACATGCACACGCATGCGGACACACACACACACACACACACACACACACATTCTTCTTCTCTATCTTCCACAAGCAGTTGAAAACACACACGTGCAACACACACGCACTCATTCGCACATATTTTCCGAGACCAAAGGAAGAGCTGACTGCAACATTTTTCTCCACTTCAAAAAAGTAGCCAGTGTCAAAATGATAAATGAGGGATCATGAGGGAGAGCGTGCATACTTACATTAGACTGCACAAGAGCTTCAAGAGCTGCAACAGCATGGACGAGCGCTGGTTTCAGATGGTTTCAGCACCGCTTTAAGGCAGTCGTTATTACACAGAAGGAGCTGGCATGCAAATTACATGCCATGCAAGTGATTAGCAATGTGAAATTACTATCAACATAACAATAACATTTTCAACACAACGGGTGTGCGAGGTGTGTGACCTGACATTACGAGCGGCTGGATGGGGAGGAAATGTTGTGTTCCTTATACAGGTGTTGGCTGGTAAAAGGTTGATTGCTAATTTCCCGGAGGTGAATACAGCTCACAGATGTGTGCGGAGGAACATCTGATAGGCCTTCAGACTGCTGATGCAGGGCGGCGTGGGGATATTTTCAAACATCATTTATAACATCATTTCGGCATCAGTTACAAAATGGCGGTGGGAAGATTGATGGGAGGCGAGGCGCTGGTTAATATGCGTGATTGGAATGATACACGAACCGTGCTGTTTGTTGTTGCAAGAGTGACGGCACACATACTGAAAAGACACGCTCTCGGATTTACGGGATCAACATTAATTCCAATAAAGCAGATATTGACGTGTAAGCATTTCTGTCTGTTTGAGGTTTTCAAAAATGATTAGGAATGTGTGTCTGGTAAGAAATCAACACGTGCTTTATATGTGTTTTTTGCATGTCCATGTTATGGCCTTCAGTAAAAAAAAATGTATATCTGGTTAAATGCCATTTCAGTTTCATTTTGTCTGCCATGCAATCATTTTTTTTTTTTTTTTTCCTTTTGTTGGAAGATTTCGTTCCAGCAGCAGGTTTCAGTATAGCAAAATAAATCCACCCCACACTTGGGCCACATGCTTGTTTTATTCTGGCCCAGTACAGGCCTGTTTCCACTGCCCGAATCCGTGGCCATTACACAGCATGATTGTCAGATATGACGAACACACCTGGACCAATTCTGCTGCTGAAAATCATCTGGCTGTCAGTCGATACTGAAGTATATTACTGCCCAGATGTTTATGTATATGGGCCAGACTCGGGCTCAGGACCCAGGCATATTTTGGGCCAGAAGTTTTCTTTTGCTATCTGAGTTGGAACTGTTTGTTAAAGACTTTTTTTTTTAAGAACATTGTGATGTCACAGTGAAGCTGACCTTTGAACTTTTGGATAAAAAATCACTTCATCGTAATGTCCTCCATTAGATATTTTGTGAAATTTCTGAAAATTTGTCATAATTAACCTATGAATTCTTGAGTTATGGCCAAAAACATGTGTTGTCAGGTCACAGTGACCTTGACCTTTGACCAACAAATTCTAATCAGTTAATCCACTCATCAGTCCAAGTGGATGTTTGGGATGTAATGAAATTGGGTGGTTCTAAGATATCGCATTCACAAGAATGGGATGGACGGACGCAGGGATGGACGGAGGGATGGATGGATGGATGGACGGATTGATGGATGGACAACCCAAAAACATAATGCCTCTGGCTACATCTGTTGTCGGGGTGGAGGCATAAAAAGCACTCTCAGGTTTGCTTACAACGATTCTGTAGCACTTCTCCAGATAACAAAAGAAAGGAAAACCCTTGCAAAGTTACTGCATGAGCACTGCCCAGCACACCCTTGGATCAATTACAATGTAATTACAATAGCAGACAGAAATACAACCTGGGTCTGTGCTCTGTCTGCACTGATAACTGATAGATAAGCATCTGAGGGATGGCTGAGAGAAGCACCTGGCCAGAAACACATCTCAATGCTGTCAATAAATTACTCTGCTGGGACCGTTCTTTCCTGGGTAAGGCTACACGATCGGCGGGCACCAGCCACATCCCGACCTCCTGTGCAGTCCATCTAGCTGTCCGCTGGGAAAAGGGAGTGAGGGAAAAAAGCAGCAGTTTCGGATACTGCGGTAGAAAAAGGCCTGGCTTTTCTACCGTTCCCCACCACCACCACCACCACGCGCTTGACTTTCCGTAAGCCCTTTGGTAACCCTGAAAAAAACGGTGCAATTTCAAAAACTCTGATCAACCCTTCGCTTATCAAGAACCACTCACAGCTAAAATGTGTGACACTTATGCAGATGTGCCAGTGATCCGCAGTCAAAAGGATGAGTGGAACAGCAAATTTCGCTGCAGAGAGTGTACAAAGACAAAGAGATCAGCGATAAGACAGAGAAGTGCACCCATATCGACTGCTGTCAGTTAGGAGCATGTTAAGGAGTGTATTAAGGATTAGAGGGGATTAGTCATATCAGATCACTAGAGGGTTATCAGTGGTCGCAGCTCCACAACGAGGAGCTCCCGGCTGCTCTGAAACAAGCACCCCATCGTCCTTGTATAAGTCTTAATATTAACCCATTAAGCTGGACGATTTATGAGTTTGGAAAAACAATTAAGCCTGTGATTTTTATTAGGAGCTTGATTGAGTGCCTCCTCCCCGGTGTCTCGACACTACCAAAGTTTACCCCCTCCAGAGAGCGGAGGCCCGCTCCAAATATTACCGTGATTTAAGATGCAAAACCAACACACATTAAAACAGCTCAGAGCTTATTCCATGCGCGCTTCCACACAAAACCAATTTAGTTTCCATTGATCGCTTTTCAAGCAATTAGATTTCCATTGATGGAAAAAGTAGAGGCTGCTTGTATGAGACGGGGAGGGTCAGTGGTTGGGCGCGGTGATTTGCACGTTTATTCAGACCGTTTGACCAGCTCCCCTAACCCCTGACAGATCCCTGGCTCCTTCCCACCTTCCCCTCTACCCCTTCCACGTCCCCACCTTCCGGACAACAAATAATTCACCCAGCATGAAAAAATGCCTGGCGTCAGATTATATATCCGTCTTTATTTCCGATATTGCCTCTTTGTTTCTGCAAACTTGGCTGATTTTCTAAATTGTGGAGTATTGACTGTTTCAGAGCCTGACCAAGCGAGTCTGATGTAACACATTGGAGGTAATGATATCCCAGCGACGGGAGAGGCAGTGGCTGGGGCAGCACTGGACGATGGCCAGGCTCTGTAACCATTAGTCTCCTCAGAAGCCGGAGTCTCTTCTGTTCCAGCACGGGAGGGCTTGCCATCAGCACAAAGGGTAACCCAACTCAACCAGTGAAACCACCAGAACCCCTCCCATGTGCCCGCCACAGACAGAAATGCCATCAGGAATCATTTCCTTTCATAGAGCCAAGGTCATTCCTCGTCTTTCTGGAAAAATCCACAACATGCTTAATCCTTAACTGTCACACAGCTGAGGGTTTTTAAAAGCGAACGATTCCATATTCAAAATACGTTGTAAAGGTGAAAGGGTGAAAAGTAGATTCCAGGTATAAAATAGGAACACTGAATGCCATTAATGTGAAAGTAGGGAGTAATTCCCAGCATGCTCCCAGAGGAAATCCACCTTTCGCCAAAGCCGGGGGATTTTGACAAATGCCTTTCTCAACACCAGCAAAGGAGACAAATGTTACATTTAAACAGAAATACTTAATTTCCGCTTTTGGTGACTTGCAGCAGATATCATTAATCAACAGAGGCCTACCACGCTCAGTGAGCCTGCTAAGAACCAGATGATCGCCCTCTTCCACTCAATCCATCAACTATGATTGGAGAAAGAAAAGGTTCAAAAATTTTGAGTTGCACCCACGCAGGAAGAGTAATTACCCTTGTGCCAGTCGCTGAGGTGTTCTCGTGACACCTCGACCCTCTGTTTATCATGCACCAGATTACTCATGGGGGTGTCAGCGCGGCATGACAGAACCAGCGCCTCCACCTATGTTCCCCTCACTCACTGCACCGGAGGGAGACAAATATGACGTACGAGCGTCCTGAACTTTTAACGAGCAAACTTATCTCGGGATCCAGAAAACGTTATGCCCTTCATGTTTTTCTGAAAATCTGAACACACTAAGGTCCAAATTTTGAGGGATGGTGTCTCCGCTCCATCTCTAAAGACCGATCTGTTGATTTTTGTCATTATTTTGGCTCTGTCACATCAACCAATTGTTGTGCCTTGGGGATATTACTCACTGTCTACTTTATGATAATATGCATTGAAATAGGTTTTTAAAGGTGCTATGTGCTGCATTTTGGACATTAATACATCATTGTCAAATTAATTGTGATGCATTTGTTTACCTCACTTGTAAACAAATGAGACCATTATAGCCTCTCGCTCATGCCACTAAAAGTGTTTGTGGCAGTGGTTCTAAAAGTTAGCGCCACAACACTTCCTGGCGTTGTTTGCTTCTTTCGAGTAAGTTATATTTTGCAGTCTTATTGAAGATAAGGAATTAGTAGAAAGTAATTTAATAATCAGACTTTTCTGGGCTCTATTCTTGCACAGTTTTAAGAGCGGTGGGTTTATAGTATGAAAGGTTGAATATACTGACAGAAGCTTCACAACAACAAATGAATGCTGTAGAGATGTGCATTACACTGAATTTATCGAGACAATAGGTGAATTTAGAGGAAGTTGGTATTGAGCATGAGACTGGGGACACTACGGATAAAGAGCTGAATCAAAAGGCCTTGTCCTTTCTGCTTGAGGTAGCAACTATTAACAAACTGACACCCTTCCCACCAGATCAAGCTCAGTGACACACAGTCAAACTCAACATTTCAGGTTTCATCAGAATATTCACTAATTTTAAGAAAGGAGAACATTTATGATGTTAAACATGATTTAATGACCCCGATACAAATTTGTTTTCTTTCCTGCTGCAAGAAGACACTAATCACTCTACAGCCCTCATAATACCAGGATAAAAGACTAACGAGCTGCTGATTATGCACCACAATCTGTGTGAGTAAGAACAGTACACGGTTAAACTACCATTTTTTGCAGAAATTGGAATTCTTTCATTTTTTGAATACAACATTGACCTGCTTCATAATATCTGAAATAAACACAAATAAATTCCATTTTTGGGAAGTAAAAATCAAAAAACAATTAGGTCTTCACACAGAGTAAAATGCTGCTTTCAGACTGGATCAGACCACCAATTTTCTCAGCAATTGCCTTGTTTATTTCCGGTAATTACACCAATTTCTTAAAAATAAGGTGGTAATGTTTTATTGATGTTAAAATGCTACATGCAGTGTTGTTAATTAAATTTAAAAAAAAAACTAAGAGGAGTGATATTTAAAAAAAAAAAAACAACAACAAACAGGAAAAGATAGTTTTCTGAACATCAAGGATCAACAAACTTCGAGTTGCATTTAAAATGTGTGGACATGAGGAGAGTCAGACGAGGACGGACGTGCAGAGGCAATAACAGTAAAGCAAACAGGCTGCTGCCTTTGCACCACTGCTTCTTGCCTCCCTAGTGATACATGCCAGAGATAACAGCTTAATTTCAACCTCAGCACTTTTACTGCACTGTCCAAGGCATTCACTGCATCAATGTATCAATGTACCGCCATGCTAGTCACTCTCCACTGCGACAACTCACAATTTTTCTATGATGGAAGCTTTCAGAAAGGTGCCACGATTTAGCTCGCACACAAGCCGCCCTCCTCTGATGGCTTTGGTCTTTGGAGACTCTGCTGGCTGTTTGTTTCTCGGAGAACAGGTCACAGGGCAGACTTTTGATTGAATCCCCCACACTGTGACGAGTGAAGGGGGCGGAATCGTTCTTGATTTTGCTGCAGAGGCTCTTCCCTCTGCAAAACATTTCCTCCTTCACTTTGAAAAGCAGGTGCTGGAGCTACTTCAACGGTCTGAATAGAAAAAAAAAGAAAAAAAAACGACATAAAAAAACAACACATGGAGCCTGAGATTCTTTATCTGAAGAGCCCCAGTGACTGAGTCCAGTAAATCATGCCAGAGGAAGACGAGAAGGCTTCAGTTCTTTTTCACATTTGATGAGCAAGATCAGATCTACAGAATGATATAGGATGATATATTATGTACTTCAGAGTGATACACTCCAAAAATGTATTATACACTCAAGAAGAAAACACACCAGCTCGCCTTCTTTGAATGCAGCACAGACTTCAAATGTTCGTTTTTTTTTTTTTTCTCTTCTTTAATTTTAATCAATATTTGCAAAAAAGAAATATATAAAAAACTCCTGCAAAAACTAATACTTCTGTTTAAGGGCCACACTGGTGCAAATCATTCAGAGCTCCTCACAGTCCTAGGAGAGGATTTATAAAGAGATAATACTGAGATGACTCTGCTGAGAGTTGACATGTCAGGTCTCAAATCACACGTTTCACAAACATATGTGTTTTTGCTAAATTTAATTGCTAAATTGTTTTTGTTATAAGCCGTAGCTTGACAAACAAGCGGTGCTTGAACCAAGACTATTCTCAAAGCAATTAACGCTTAAATTTCAAATGTGCTAAGATAGATTACATTCATTGCAAATCCTCCGTCAATTTGCATTCATTCTCATGCTCCCAGTGTAGCAGGAGACTCTGCACATCGCAGGGGGGTTTCCTCGGAAAGGCCCGGATCCTCGGAGCGTTGACCCTGCGTGGCGCGGACGGCACGGTGAGCATGCCGGACTGTTATTAACACTGACGTAAAAAAAAAAAAAAAAAAAAGACAGGGGGGAAGGGGCCGGACCACGACTGCCCGGGGCGATGAGGACACTGAGGGATCTGGGCACCAGCGGAGATCCACCTTGTTGGGGCGTCACGGTGTGAAAGCGGCCACATTACACATCACCTCCATCTGTAGGGGGTCGCGGAGGCCAGCGTTTAAAAGGGCAAACATGAGTTGAATAAAGAATATGCTTTGTAGCGCATCTCTCTGTCCTCTATTACAAAAAAAAAAAAAAAAGAAAGAAAGAAATATTTGCTCACAGCTGTCTGGATTGTTGAGGTGCCATTCCATAGGGTCTTATTTCAAACACAGGAACATGGAACATATGACTGGAAACGACGTGCACTTTTTGGTTTCTCCGCGTGCTCGCCGTCATGTGTTATGACAGCAGATCCTCTCTCTTAGCTCACGCATCTTACACATGAGTAATGATCTTGCAACTTAAAAATAACACGGCTATCCTACACTTTCACATAAGGAAGTGGAGTGGAGGCAGAGAGGCTCTGTGCAGGCATGTCTCCTGTTATCCATAGGGAAGGCAAAAATGAAATGTGCTTTTTATCATGTGTCATGAACGCTCTTCACGCCCTTCCCTCCCTCCCGCCTTTCACTCATATCCATGTTGAACCTTCCCGTCAAAAAAATATTGGCAAATGTTGTAATTACGGCGCCGAGTATCTGCGCCTTACATGGCTCGAGGCTCGGCGCAGTCCCGGGCCTGATATTCCAGCTTTATCATATTTTAGTTTTATTTGAGGACGGTGGCAGTACCGTGCCTCCAGTCAGCCATAATTGAAATGAGGGAAGGAAGATGTAGAGGCTGTGTGCCCCACTCCTTGTAATCAAGCCCTTAGTCCTGTGTGCTTTGCCATTTTTCAAAGTGAAATATCCTCGCAATCTTTATAGTAATACGCAGCGAGTCCTCTTCATGCCTTAGCCCATGGGTAATTAGGCATGAAGAAGTGTACTTTTTACATGCAAGAGCCATGCATTAGGAATGCTGAGGCCACAAACTAGGCCCCGGATGCTGCAAGTCCACTGGAAGCGTTCAATTACATTCACGATCACATGATACATAACAACATAAGGCTGGTTTGTAACTAATTTATTATTCTTTTTGGAGCAGGCGTGACATCGGTATTCAACAAGCGATGCCAATCCGTTTCCCACGTTTGCTGTGTGGGTTGTATGTGAGACTCGCGTTGTTGGGAGGCGAATAGTGAAAAAGTGAAGCCGGGTGGGTGGGGGGTGGGGGGGGAGACTGATGGAGAAGTTGATGTATGATCCCTGGTGGCTGAGCTTGTTTGAAGCGTGGAGCCGGGCAGGTGATTCGGAGGCGCCGGCTCTTTAAACAGCGTAATGAGCCAGAGAGGGCGCTGCCCCCCCACCCCCCCCGTCATACCCCCCTACCCAATCCCCTCCCACTGCCCCTACCTACTGTCAACACCAACAGCCACACCTCTCTTCCAACAGTTGAGGAATATCGTTTGTCGACATTCAGCGAAATTATGATGAAAAAGTTTTTTTTTTTACAAAATGTGGTTTTCGAACCTGATTCCAAAATAACTATATTGATGAAAAAAAACAATTTAAAGCAAAACTTAGCCGTATGTTTGTATTAGAAATGACTGAACTATTCTGTACGAGGTGAAAGAGCTGGCTCACAATGATTAAGTTACAGTAAATCATCACCATCTCTGCAGCTTTTGTCCTCTCCTGGTTCATCGTTTCGGTTTTAAGGTGCATTTACTCAGTGGCTCAGTCTCACTCTCATCATCCTCCCCTTTTTCACAAACAAGCTCCGTGAACTACCTGACCAGCACCAAACAAACACAAAGGGGCTACTGAACAAAAACATGTCGCCATATCTTTTTTTTTTTTTTTTCCCGCCATAAAGAGAGCCAGATGATTTTCCACAGGAGTTGATGGAGATCGAACCACGACTAAAAAGGAGGGGTGTATATTGGGCTTCCATTCACAAGACACAAGACTCCAACAGGATGATGATGTGTGAGTCCAGATGTGTAAATAGGCAAGTGTGTGCTCTGTGAGTGTCAGCTTGTTGTGTTCTGCCCCCCAATGGCCAAAAAAGAAAAAAAAAGAAAAAAAAAAGACATAATGCAGCTTTAATGTTATTTTAAACAGGTGATGTAATGCGTACCAGGTCAACACAGGTCATCATATTAACACTAAATAGTCTTTTATATGAAAGGTGACATTAATATAAACATGTAACTGGACTCCTGTCTATTTGGTCATTGTGGTGATTTAAAAACAAAAGAAAAAAAAAAAGAAAACCCTGATCCAAGTGCAATGTTTGACAGGCCACAAATGAAACCTAGTTAAATATGCCGTATCCCTACCTTTAAAGGAGTCCAACAGTGTCATAAATCCTTGACAAATTACAGCTGACAACTTCATCACAAGGGTCTAACGATCAAAAATAGTCCTTTTGTGTTAGTTTAGATGGCCCTGGGTGGTACAGGGTTCAACTTTAATGCGATTATTTTGCGACTGATGTGCATATTTATGAGCACGCCCTACCCCTCTCCCTGCGTTCCAGTTGCATCGCAGGTATCATACAGTGGTTGGCGTCCTCAGCCCGGCCTCACAGAGTCTTCTAACACCGCTCTGTGCAAAAAACGCAGCCCAGCACTCACACTCCACCACCACAATCACAATGTCTGAAGACACTCCCACAGGTATGCACACAGAGAGAGGTGTTGGCGTGGCGTGGGTATGAAGTGTGACAAACAGAAAGTGAGCGCAGACACTAAATGTGTTTACATAAAGAAAAAAAAAGAAAAAAGAAAAAAGAGTGAGACCGACTGAAACTGGTCCTCATGCACAATTTACTGTGTGGCTATTTAAAGACATATTTTTTGTGATGCTGAACATAACGCTGCAGCCGCGGCTCCAGGAAGAAACAAAGACGATGGGGGCACACGGGGGAGAGAGATGGGCTGCGAGCTTTCTATGCAGCGTTTCATTGCTGCTGATAATATATAAATGCATGCACACATGGATGCTGCTCGTAAATGAATAAACACATACATCAATTTCAAAATCCAACACATTTGAATTTCAAATGCAGCGGTGCCTTTTTTTTTCTCTCTCTCTCTCTCTCTCTCTCTCTTTTTTTTATGATATGTCTCATTTCTCTTGTGGAGATATAAAAGGAGAGGGCTGAGAGGAAAAATTAGAGTGGGGAGGGGGGGGGGGGGGGGGGAAACAAATGCTGTATGGAATTTGAGATTATGTATTTGGTTTGTGTGTTTCCCTCCTGTTTAAATCAAACGCATGGGGGCCGTGTAGCCCTGGGCTTGTTGCTGGTGACAGTTTCAGTGTTTCTAGACTTCTCTCCTCCCCCTTTTCAACGACAGTCCTGAATTGAGAAGCGGGGTGGAATGGGGTGTGGGCTTCTGGCGGAGGGTGAATTAAATAGTCACTCTCTCTCCCTCTATCTCTCTCTCTCTCTTGCACTCTCTTTTTTTTTTCCCTTTTTTTTTTTTCAGTGGCGTTTAAAATCAATTCATTCAGTGGACTGCTGACACAGCCCGGCCCAGAGAGCCCAGGATTTATGGCTCCCTCTAATGGGCATGCTCTGAACCAAAGCCCTGCCGTCAGCACAATTCTGCCAGCCACCCGTCCGCCCCACTCCCTCACTCCATCTAGCTTTTAAAGACGCAGGCACCCCTCCTCTTCCTCCCTCTGCTCCTCCTCCTCCTCCTCCTCCCGCTTTCCCCATCAACCCTCTGGTGGCGGCGGAGGGGCCTTGGAAGCACACACGGGGCCCTCAAAAATGTATAAAGCCAGGGTATTTACCACAACAACATGCAGAGAAAGAAAAAGGAACTACACTATATGACTTGTCATCTTTAATTTTTTAACATAAAATGCTTTCTTTTAGTGCTGCTACACTGACTAATACCTGGGGAATTTCTTTGGCCTTGTTCACAGGAAGCTTCTCTAACAAGTGTTGCTTCCCAGAGCAGTGAATAATATCTCTCTCTCCCTATTAATAGACATCTATAAATACATGCAGTCAGAGCATAGGAAGAACGGGAAACTGCATGATATCATACTGTCAACTTGAATTTTAGAATAAAAACATTCGACATGCTTTTGAGCATGTGGGCAGACATTTGCTCTCTATTAAGTGTTGTATCAGTGAAATCTAGGAGATTTCCTTTCAAGTGGAGCTCTCCAGACCAGTATATAATACCTCTCTCTCTGATTATTTACCATAAGTGCAGAGGATTTTGTTTTTCCAGAAGGAAGAGATATGTACTACACCGTCATCCTCAGTCTGAAACACAAATTTAATGTGTCTGTTAGCGTTGTGGACGTACATTTGATGTTAGACGTTTTCCTGTGATCATTAAAATCCGGGCAAAGCTATGCTAACAAGTGGTGCTTCCCAGAGCAGTATATAATATCTCCCTATCCATTACCCTGTCTGACTACTGGTGCTTCCTAAGGTCTTCAGAGTGTATATATATATATATATTCATATATTCATAACCAAGTCTGGTGTCACAGGATCTGAAACAATTTATGGCGCAAGAGGAAAAAAAAAAAAAAAAAAAATACTGTGATTGAAAACACTCGCCTATGAACTCAGCCAGTGTAAAGATATATAAAAAGGATCATGGCCTGAATTGCGATGACAACATGAAGTCACTCCTGTGCGACACTTGATTTGAGCAAGTTAGCGAGTCCCTCTGTCTGAGTGAGTGAGTGAGTGTGTGTGTGTGTGTGTGTGTGTGATGTGTTGTGTTTATGTCTGTGTGCGCTCAGGAAAATGCTGCTACGCTGCTGTTGACCCTGTTATATCCTCCGGCAACCTGGTAATTTGCAGACAAATACAGACCTTTACTTCAGCCCCAGAGACTCTAACGTACATCCTTCTCCATATTCCAGCTCTGCTCTGCAGCCTGTCAAGGCGTTATAGGCCCTGAATTAGCCTCCCATTACAGCAAGGCTCCAGCTCCTCCTAAAGTTAACCATAACTGACCATTTGGCGTGGCTTCATTATAAAGCCATGCATGTAAAATCAAGTCATGGTCCCCGGCCGTCACATCCAATTTCAAAATACAATCCCCAACCCCCCAAGAATCTCTATCTTTCTCTCTTACTTAAGTTCAACCTTCTCCTTGTTTCATAAAATATGATCTGATTAAAATAGATTACACACCTTGTTAGCAGAGCGTTTCATATTTGATACAGTGGTGCTTTAAGACAGGCAACCTCCTCCATGATTCAAAGAGATTGTGGCCTTGTTCTCTGGCCTATTTGTTTAATAAGCTCTGCTACATCAGTGGGCCTTTTAAGTGAACACACTCCCCTGGAGCAAAGGCAAAGATCAATACTCACACCTGTAAAAAAAATAAATAAAGAAAGAAATGAAAAAAAAACAAAAAAAAAAACAGGGATGACGGCCAAGGATTTTCTCCTTCTACGGAATTAATCAGCAACAATCCTACTGTATGAGACGGAATCCAAAACAGGAAGCAGCTTTTATGTGCCGACCTGTAGGGAGAGCTACAGGTCAGCTGTGAAATATTCAGCACCGATTAGTCCATCGCAGCTTAAACTAAAGCTTTTCCACCGTCTCGATCATGAGAGACTACGGTATGCAAATGGGATATTATAAACAGAAAGAAGAAAGGCAGAGTCTTTGAGGGTAAATGAATTCATTATAATCCTCACCTCATCTGCTGACTGGATGGAAGACTCCTCGTGTAATCGCTGATGGGGGGAAAACCTTCTACTGTACTGAGGGAGCTTAGATGTGGGAATAATACTGGGTCATATCGCCTTAAAATGAAAATAATACCCCCCCCCCCCTCGTTTACCGTGAACAAAGTCCATGTAAGAGGGTAAAATGTAATACTGTGCTTGAGGAATGTAATTATCATTTAGCGAGTCCGTGAGCTGTGTTTGACAGGGCCTGAACTGCATGAAAAACTCATTTTCATTTTTCTTATTATATCATGATTATATAAACATTCTTAACCAGTGGCCACAGCAGCAGCAAATTATTGCAAATTAGCCCCATATTGCCAGTTTTTAGTAGAGGCAAATGAACAAGCACTAGAACTCCAGTGTTTATTCCATAAATCAGCCAAACGCTGCACCTGTTGAGAATGTAAATAGCTGAGGCTATTTGATTAAACTCTTTCATCAAAACATTTGAAGAGCACTTTCTCTCTCTCTGTCTCTCTCTCTTTTTGTCTTTTGTTTATCCTCCTGCTTCCTTCTCAGTGTTAAGTTCCTCCTACACCCACTGCAACTGGAGTTCCAATGGGCGGTGACGGGGGAGACATAACACCCACCAGCTATACGTGGGGGCACGGGAGGTCCATCATTACCAAGCCACAGTGGTGATCATGGCAATAATATAGAACTATAACTGAGCAATTAGACTAATGGAAAACGTCCCTATTTCTCCCGGTGTGCTGCAGCGAGACACGCCGTGTGCCCCGCGGGCCCCCCCTGGAGATGAGGCTGGAGATGTGAAGTGGAGAGGAGGTAATGGCGAAGGCCCATTGATCCTCACGGCCACCTGCTATATGGCTCCACGGAGGACGGGTGGGGAGACAGAGGGCTCCATCTGGGGAGAGATCACGCCGGCTCCTGGGCTCTCAGGCATATGGATAAGAGTCTTTCTCTAGTCTTCCGCTACTTAACCAGCACACATTAGCACAATATGGCCGGATAGGGGGAGAGTAAGGCGTGCATACATACAGGCTTTATGATGGTAAGGGCGCATCGACGGCGAGAGGGGCGTGAAGCCGTTTCCTTCAAAACTCGCTTCCAAATGAATGAACCGTGCATTCGAGGTGAAGATGAAATTCAAAACATCGAAGGAAAGAAATTCAAAAACCACAATGTCTCCTAAAGAGAAACCACAGCGTCGTACGTTCAAAGACCACCTATATTTACATGTAACTGAAAAGACCTCCGGCAGCCACGCGAGTTATGACCGGCTGGCTGAAGCAGAGTGACGATGGCGTGGTGGCTGCGGTGTGGCTTTAAAGAGGATTTCAATGCGAGGCTGAAAAGCAGCGTTTCACTGCACTGCCTGTTTGAAAGTTTTAAGTGCGTTGCACCTCTGACCACACCCAACCCCAGTGATGTCACAGCGTAATGGGAGTGCGCTTCCACATCACTGCATCAAGGAGAGAAGGTTAAACTGCTGCAGGTCAGCAAGGACAAACGTTACTCTTCAACGCCTGTTCAACTCTTTCTCTTCTTTCTTTCTTTCTTTCTTTTTTTTTTATTTTACCATCTTTTCCTAAACCCTCATTTAGTTGTAGTAACTGTAGCAGCAGGAGAACAGAAAGAGCAAACAAGAATCATTTTGTAGTAGATTTAGGAGGAACAGACAATAGATCTTATTCTGCCATTAAGGGCATCAGATTAGACAACTGCTATATGGGTAAATTCAGAGGCCAATCACAAAACTTGAAAGTTTAGTTTGGAGGATTTTTTTTATCCAAAATATATGAATTCATGAATCAAAAAGAATTGATTGTTACAGACACTGGATAGATGGCAGCCGTTATGATACAAAACATTAGTGAAGACTGATATTCAGCAAATATTTCACTATATAGATACAGATACAGTTGAACAACAGGTGTCTGCGACCCTCAAATATCTTTCAGATTTTGAGGTTGAAATGAGGTTGGTTGCTCCGGAAACATTAAATTTGCAACAAAATTGGGTTTTAAGTGAAGGAGTGAGAAGAAAATAGGTCCTGCAGTCAGAGATCATGCTTCATTTTACATCAGTACCTGGTTGTAATAGTTGTTAATGAGGTTTGGGAAATTTGGAAACAGGGAGTCATGAAAATCTACGACTCTAAGTGGGCTGAATGGATTCTCAGCAGGATCTTTTGTGGAACCTCATAGCAAATCGGATATTTTAATTTCAAGCTTTAGCTCAGGCAGAGTGAGCCTAAACTTCTCCAACACGGCTCGGTCCAAAGAAAAACATACCTGAGGTAGGAGTTAAAACACATACAGACAGACGGACAGACGGACAGACGGACAGACAGACAGACAGACAGAGACTACTGTGGTCTACAGGGTCTACTGTGGAGCACGCACAGACAGACAATGGTGGGGTAAAAGGGTTTGTTGAGAGGCTCACCTGCCCAGCTGGGGGTCTCCATGTACAGGTAAAGCCGGTCGGGCTGAAGCTGGGTCACTCGACTCGCTGCTGCTGCTGCCACAGGTGCTGATCAACCCTGAGGAAAGCAGAAACAGAAAGCTCGATCATTCACTAGTTAGCGGCAGAAAATGCTAAGGATGTTTACTCAAGTACAACTTAAGAGATACAGAATTTGTACTTCCAGTTTTGGTACGTCTAATTTGCTTATTTGTTTTCTAGATAACACCAGTATCACTCTTGTCTCTATGTTATTGTCGGGATGTCTGAGGGATGTTTTTTTTTCCCTTCGGTGTATAGGCTACCGGGTGCAGACGTCTGTACATATTGAGCACTTCCAGTAGTGAATGTTGCACACATTTCAGAACCAAAAGAGTGAAGCCACACTAACACGATACGCAAATACCCAGTGGATATTAAACGAAAATGCTTCATTATCCTCCCAAAATATTAAGCTGTCTACCACATAAAGCTGATAAATTGTGAAATCAAGAAGTGTTTTACTTAACTTCTATCAGCTTATATATATCCTGTATCATGACAGCAGCAGAGATAAAATATAACCTTGAGTTGATGGAAGTATTTGAATCAAAATGCAAAACAATGATCAACACTAACAGGCACCAAAAGCTGTGTAGTGACTTTTCTCCAAAGCCCACAGGCAGCAGGAACCAGGAGTGATTTCCGCAGGCTAACAGGCTAACAAGCGTAGAGTTAACTGTCTTGACTATTGCACAGAAACAAATCCATGGAGCCCGGAAACACCCAGTCGGTCTCTTGGGTGTACAGTGCTGCAGTTCAGCGTGTAAGCAGAGTTTTTTTGAGGGCAGTGGGTCTTGCATGAGATCTGGCATCAGCAGCAGCCGAGTCGTTTAGCCTTGAAGCTGAACTTCGTCACACAGTACTCAATTGAATTTGTAACAACATCTAACGTTGTGATGCTTTCATTTATCTGAAGGTAACATATAGAAGGTGGGCAGGTGGGAGGCTTTTGTCAGTGTTGGACTTCAAAGTGCAGCATTTGGCTACTTCCTGGAGGCTGTGTGTAAAACCGTTTCATATTGAGCTTGCAAACATATCAGTAGAAGGGATTACTTTGTTCATTTTGGGCCAGAATGGAGCTGGAGTCAGGATGTGGTTAGCCTAGCCTAGCATAAAGCCTCAAAGCAGGAGGCAAACAGCCTGACCCTGTCAAAGGTTAAAAAAAATACGCCAACACTTCTAAAGTTCACTAAACATGATGCGTCTCGTCTGCTGAATCTGGAATTCTAGGAGTTACATGCTAGGACTACTTCTTGAAAACACTTTATCCATTCAGCCAACATTTTAGTGTAGCATCTCCAGCTAGCTTTAGCCACCAGATGTAACTGGTGAGCAAAAGTTTTTGTCTATGTACAGGCAAAGTGGTACCAGACCTGACAACCTCACTGCAACAAGAAGACATGACAAACACGCATGTGTTTGTATTTAATCTCGTGAGTGAACACTACAACCAACATATGTGGTTGTTTCACAGCATGGACCTTCAAGCACTACAGCATGTTTATGCCCTGGTGTGTGGCTGTTCTCATGCAGCGGGTGGCTTTTCTGCTGACTTGTGTATCTTCGCAGGCTCCGGGTTGGCTGTTGCCCAGCAGCCCAGCCGGTGAACCGCGGAGAAAGCGCATTGATTTCATCCCAGCAGAAATCCCTTCTCCCGGTACCCGCCTCCCTACCCCGCCCCGCACCTGATTAAGCATTTGCAGGGAGCCATGCCAACACAATTTGTCATTTATCAAAAGTAATTAAAAGCAATTTCTTTTCTCTTGTTGATTGGGAATTGACTAATTGTTGAGGCTGTGAAAACGGGGGAATAAATAAAACAGGGAAGGATGAATTTTACATAAACTCAGAGGAAAACATAAATGCTGTAAAATGAGGGCCAGACATCTGGCTCTGATTTCTCTCTACATGATTATGACTGCAAAACTGAAACAGTTGTTTAGCGCATTCTGATATACAGCCCATAGGCAGTAAATAATATATTAGAAACAGCATATTGACTAGCTGACTTAAAAGGGTGTTTTCACTTCATGTTGTGTGAACACAAGAGTGGGAGGAAAATACAAACACTGGTTGGTTACTTGTTAACAGAAAATGAAAAACGCTGCTCCCACTTGTGCCAAAAGAGATATTTGAGCCGGTAAATACCAATGTCTCAGTCTGAGAGGGAAAACAACACGATAGAAGAAGGTAGAGCGAAGAGGAGGAGAGGAGCCGAGGCCATCCTACAGCAGAGGTTACAGTACGTCTATCCAAAGAAACCAACCAATACCGCTTCAACATTATCGGTAACAGCCTCTGAATGCACCATTACCTTCTATAAGGGCAGAATGAAATGTCAGAATTGATTCGAGAGGGGAGGGTTGAGATATAAGTGGGCAGCTAAGGTGGCCATTTTGATTCAGTGGCCCTTTATTTGGTGTCCCTGGATCATTAGCAGACGGCAAAAAAGAGCTGGAAGAACATGAAGGAGGTGTGGGCGGCCATCACGAGCGTCTCCAGTGACAGCATGTGAAATGAAAACAGAAAAAAAAACACACACACACACACACACACACACACACACACACACACACACACACACACACACACAAATAGACAGAAATCAAAGAAGAAGAAGAAAAAAAAAAGAGGCACGCGGAAACGCCAGAGGAGTCGTTTAAATTTCCCACCACTTTGTAAATAACTTTAGCTGCACAAATACCTGGCTTTGCTCTGAGCGGATAAAAAATTTTCCAGCCAACAATTTATTCTCTGCCAACAAATGGAGCCGTTGCTTCAATGAGACGATTTGAATATCCCTTTGAAGGCTGCAGATGGACAAGCAATACTATCATTGCCTGGGAACACAGAAATAATTGGGCAACAGTGGGAGAAGCCTACATTCACTTCTCTGCTGAGACAGAGCCCTGCTTGGAAATTCTAATTGAACCTCTCACTCTCCTGCCTTTTGTTTACATTCCCATTCATCATAAAAAACTCAATTACTTATGTTCCCTAACATGTATGGTTATTAATGTTCTAATTATGCTTCTCCTCTCTAATCTTTTGCCTTGCAATTTGGGTGATATATGTCTGAACAACAGGGCGAGTCCCCTGGAAGTGAGAGCTGAATTAGGAATGTATGTGCAATAACACACCTTCTCCTGGGAGCCATCTGACGAAGAGAGAGAGCTTGTCATGGTTTGTCTATACGTGGGGATTTATGCCAGCTCAGTGAGCATGTGTTATTATATACTGTCTTTGTTCGACATGCATTTCCAAGCAGAAAGTTGACTAATCAGCTCTCGCTAGCAGCAGAACAGATGTAGCTGGGGAAACTGACAAGAACAGCTGAGGAAAAAAAAAAGAAACAACAAAAAAAACAACAAACAAAAAAACCAAAAAAACAGAGCAAACTACCTCTGGCCAGCTCTTCTTATTCTTCTTGTGAAAGGCTATAGGTATGACAGCTTTAGAGGTATGAAATAATGTCGGTGAGAGCCTTGAGGAGCCCCTGCAGAGAGGCTGAGAGGGTCCTGTACTGCCTCAAGCAATGAGTGTTCTTCAAGGCTTTTCCTCAGAGCACTTTTACAAGAGCACAAATTAGGTGTAAGGAATGCCTGTGTCGGCAGGCGCACCCAGCCGGCACACGGTGAAAGAGAAGAAGAAGAAGAAGAAGAAGAGGAAGGAAAAAAAAAAATGTTAAAAAAAAGGGGCAGAAACTTGGATGACAGTGAAGAAACGGAGGGCGTCATAAAGTGCGGAAAATAAGCTCTCACTTTCAAACGTTTACAGCGGCTCAAATATCTGATGATACCTCTCATAGCTTTTAATCTTTAATGTGAAAAATTAATCATCCCATTCATTATTTTAATAGCTGTCATTTTTCTCTCCCCAAAGTGATGATTTATAACCATTAAGCCCTGCGTAGGCTTGTGTGAGAGGGATTTATCGTAATGTTTGCACCAGGTAGCCTCCAACCATATTTCATTACTCTGACAAGCCATTAAAATGCCCTGGTGATTAAACAACAGCTCTGAGGTCAGTGTGTATAGCTGTTTCTTTACCCATGCAGGAGCGCAGCAGTGCAGCCAAGCAGGCGGAGACCCGTAGCCTAACAAAGCCCTTTCTCCCCCCCCCAGGTTCCCTCCAGACTGGCAATCGTAGTTATAGATCTTTATCTGTTGTGCTGTGCGAGGTCGACGGGGGCGCATGATGCACATGCACAGACGCTACGATGAAATAAAGTTAAGAATGGGACTATTATGTTTTTTTTTTTTTTTTTCCCCCCTCAGAGGTCTGGCACCATGATAACTGTGCACTTAGAGGAAAAACTCCAGCCTCAGATACTCTTAAGTCCATCCATCTGTGATGTTCAGGGTGTCCCAGGAGTTATTTTGCGATCATGTGTTGTCATTTATGCCTCTGCTCTACCCACTTGTCTCTTTTACTCCTATTTCAGCTATTGATTTCCTACCAATCCCATCATGCATGGGTGTGTTGACAACATCAGGGGGTCGAGCGGCAGTGTTAGTGCCCCCCCAAGACCCACCCCTACTTTCTGGCAGAAATAGGTTGCCTAAAAGAGTAATGCCTGTACACTGACTCTCAACCCTACACTTCATTAAAGACATTTCCATACCACACACACACACACACACACACACACACACACACACACACACACACAAACATATTTCATATATATTTATATAAATATATATTTATATTTACAAGATTAGATAAATAAATGAATAAATGAATACACTTCATTACTTACTTAGCTACAGTAAATGATGCAGTCTAAGACAACAGTCCTGCAATAAATTCTCTGCGTGTGATACTTATTTTTCAATGAAAAGATGAAAATATTAATGAGTGAAGTTTATCCTGTGTGTGTTTGCAGTTCCATCCATTACTCAAAAGGGTGAGGGTATGTCTCAGTTCAATACTTCATTGTAGTTGTAATGCTGTGTCGACACAGGAAGTGTTTCAGCAGTGCAATAAACGCAATACGCTCCTACTGTAATCGATCCAGCTGTCCACATGGACCGCGTTTCACTCAAATGCTAAATGCTTTTAAACGTGACCTGAAGAGTGCTTTCACGCTTTAAGTCTATTTTCTTCCACAGATTGTCGACAGTGATTGTGTGTCGGGCTCTGAGCGCCGCCAAAATGCGGCTGACCTACACTCGACACTGCGCCTGAACGCATCCTGTGTAGACCCAGACAGACAACTGAAGCCGCTCCTGCTGCTGCTAATGCGCTGCTCATGCTACGCCTTAGGTGTAGGCACGATGTGAGGCTCTCAGTATGCAGCGCATGCACACTAAAAGTGACAAAATTCACTACACTTAAAGATGCCACTAATGTGGATTAAAAGTGCTTGACATTTGAGTATATTGGTGTATGGCGATGGACCAAAATGCAAGGTAGTGCTGAAAAGGATTGCAGATGGCCACGAGAGAGGTTTTGTGATATGTCAGAAAACCAAAGAAACTGGATGTAGAGAAATACTGCATTTGGCCAGTTAAAGAAAAAACAGCAAACAAGAAATGGCCAGAAACACAAGGGTGATTTTTGTTTTGATAGTAAAAGTGTTAAATGTTGGATCTTTATGTGTGAAGGGCAACAGTTAGGATCCTGTGGGTTGAAATGGACAGATGTCGCTTGAGAAATAGCAGGAGAAACAGAAGCCTGCAACACAAAATGGATTCCCAATTCAATCCCAGCGGAGGAAGCTGAATGAACAGCAGGCCGGGGAGCTGGGGGAGGATTTAACTCCCCCCTGCATGTATGTTCATGTCTAATGTCCTGCGTCCAATGGGCTGGATTGATCACTGATGCCACATCTGACAGTGACTGACAGTGTCTGTAATTGCTGTGTTTGCTTTGGGAGAAGAGCAAACTACCATGGTGGGACCGTGTGGAACACGCAGGCTTTTCTCAATCACCCACAACTCCAGCTCTGGATATTAAATCATAGCACACAATGGGCATGGTCTACATGAATGCCTGAGTGTTGTGAGCTACTTGATTAATGGATATGATCAGTGTAAGTTAATTTCTTCCATGTAGCACCTTATCTCAAGAGGGAAGAAAGAGCCAGAGGGACAGAAACAAAAAATGGGTTCAATTAAAGGTCCCATATAGTATAAAGGTAAATGTTTGTGTTGTTTGATTATAAAGCAGGTCTAGGTTCTTTATTAATACTGTGAAAGTATCAAAGCCTCAGTCCACAGAGAAATGCACACAGCCTGTATTCAGAAACTGAAACTGAGCCTTAAAACCAGCTGTCAGGACTTCTGTAACTTTGTGATGTCACAACAAAGCAGTCACTGCTCTCATTCATGTCCGAAGCCCCGCCCACCTGGACCCACCATCCAGCCTTGAATGATTTGGTTTCTCTGAGTGTTTACCTGAAATCTGATATATTTCTATTTGATCACTCAGGAAACAGTGAGCCAATCAGAAGGGAGGCTCAGAGCCCCCTCTCTTCTGATTGTTGATGGTTCTGATGGTTTTTGGTTCTTAAACCACAAATATATCTTCTTATGGATCAACACTTCAAATAAAACACAGGAGAAGAGGAAAATATGGAGCTTTAAATCAAAGAGAGAAGAAGTGCTGTGTGTGGGCCTGTGCAGTGTACAGTAACAGGGCCACTAGGCCTCTGTATCAAACCTGAATACTTTTTAGGTACTGACTGAAAAGTCTTAATAGCATGGACTATCAAGTGTTCAAAGTTGGCATCAGATAGGCTTCTTGTTCACTTTTCTTTCGTCAGAGTTTTCATGATCTAAAATCGTGCTATCCTTAGACTCGATTTTGTTTTTACATATTAAACAGTTTGGCATAGTTTTCTTTTTTCTTTTTTTGTTAATAATAAAAGGGAGTTAAAACACATTTATATTCCCCGAATTAAGGTATCAACAATATATGTATGTATAAATGTTGTTTTTGTTATCAACACCAAAACTTAGACATTACATTGGTGCAAATAGTAAAAGTAGTCATTATGCAAACTGATCTTTTTAGTTATTTCATCACATGTATTGTGATTATAGACACTCTTTTATATGTATGTAAAATCTTGATTTCTAAAGTACTTATTAAGAATGCTGTCAGATGGATATAGTGGAGTAAAATGTACATTATTTCCCTCAGAAACACAGCGGAGTAAAAGTATAACACTGAAAAAGTACAAGTACCTCAAATCAGTACTGAAGTGAACTGAGTTACTTTGGATGGATGGGATGGGTTCAAGCATATTAAACAGCAGAAACATCTATAGGCAGAGAGATGGAGTTTCAGTCTGTGCCAGAGACTAAAATCTCTGTGTTGTTAACATTTACAGCTCCAGCTCCCGAGGGAGGGGAGTGATCATCAGTAAAATCACCCTCATAGATTTGAAAACTGGGACATCCACTGTAGGCCCCGATTTCTACAGTTTCATTCCTTCTCACCGCTGGTATTTGGATCTGCTGTGGATGGATGTTCGAACACCATGTTTGGCTGCTACTGCTCGCTGCAACCATCCAAACAGTTGTCACTGACATAGAACAAAAGCTGCAGAGGGAAATTTGCATCCTAATGTGTCTAACGTCTCGTGTTTGTTGTGTCCCTGATGAGACGCACAAAAAAAAATAAATCAAAATAAATAAATAAATAAATAAATAAATAGTGCTAATTTGTAATAGATATCAAAACTCCCAGCATTAAAAAGTTAATTACCACAGCAAATACAGCGAGTGATAAACGGGGGATAATGCCATTTCTGCAGATGACTGTCGTTTCCGCCATCCAGAAAAATGATATTTAGTATCCAGCTGTAGTTCTGGATGCAAGAGGAGGAGGAGGAGAAGGAGGAGGAGGAAGAGGGGGAAAGGTACTTATAATTCAGAATATTTTTTCTGCAACTTAGCAAGTTTTTCATCTATCAGCAAGGCACATTAAATCCCAGCTGGTCAGATGCTAGACTCCTGATGCTCGGCTTTAGACATGAAACAAACTACTGCTGAAATGAAAGCAGTTCTCAGAGCTGTGGAAATTCGACTCCTACAAGAGTCTATTAAAAATACATGTTCAAATGAATCTTGGTGGTGATGACAAGTTTTACCATATTCTTCTTGAACTTTTAATGTACCCAGCCACGACTTCAAAGGGGAAATTAAATATTAAGGCTATTATCTAAGCTGTTCCCAATATTATCAAGCTTAGGTTATTTATATAGTACAGTGATAATTATGTTATATAAGCCAGTTTTCATTTTTGAGCCAACATAATGATCAAGAGGTGGCTGGTTTGTAGTTTTACAACCTAAAAATGAGTAACCTAATTCATATATTTGCTGCAGTAAACCCAACAAGATTATGTAGATTTATTATAGCAGTCGTAGGTGGATATTGTACATGTAAATATATTTATAATTTATTACTGCAGGGAAGTAGATCTCTTTTAATAGAGTGAATGTGAAGAGTAGTTTAACATTTGGCAGGGGGCAGCACATACTCAACATCGTTTTGTGCATCTGTATATATATATATATATTATATATTATAGTATTAAAAAAAAAAAAAAACAGCAAAAAAACAAAGAGTGAATGATTATCTGCTCTGATTGAGAAGAATCACCGTAAATCTGGTGCTACCTAACCCAGATCACCACTGTTTACCCACCGGTGAGACAGTAAATACTCTGGCTGACATTTGAGGGAGGTTAGTGTGCTCAGAGAGCAAAGTGGAAGTGGAGGCTCAGATGAATTTGTCTGACAAATGCTCCTGGAGTATGTGTTGTCGACTGCGCTTCGGTGAGGCCCTGGACTGGGATTTGAGTCTGACTGAAGCCAAGCAAAGCATGCCAGATCACTAATTGCACAATTTAAAACCAAAGTCCCTGGCAGCTTGTCGTTTGAAATGGAGAGAAGAGCCATTAATCAGTGAGCTCAACATAGATCTGTGAGGCTCTCCACTGAGGAACCCCAGACGTACATGGCTGAATCTCAGTGTCAACAGCCAAAGCAAAGACAAAGTGATTGGCTGGCGGCTGGCGCTGCTGTAATTGAAACGTTTTATGATCCGACACATGGACGCGATTGGATGATTGAGTCGCTGCACATCAAACGTTGGTGCACTGACAATGATTTTATTTTCATTTAATTGTTCATATATGAGCAGGCAACTGTTGCTCACAGTTGGTGGTGATGGAGTTCACTGCAGCTCTCTGATGTCTGCTAAAGGCATCGCACAACTGTCGGGCCGTTACGCTATTTCGACCGCAATTCTATTTTGGCACTCGATGCTTTTGTCTGCAAAACCACATCTGGAGCGGTTGTGGGTACGGAGTCCTGCTCAGGCGCACTTCAACATGTGGGGCAGCAGCAAACCACTTGGGCCTTGAGCTGAACATGACATTAGACGTCAAGTCTTTGTGACAGGATTCTCTATTCTCTATTCAGACCTTTCCAATCTTTTTAAACGCAACCAGATTCCTACTCCGTTATTATTCCACAGTTTTTCAGAACTCAGTAAAGATTTTCCAAAGTCCTCTCCATGTTTGTCCCTTGTTAACGCTTGTTAATGTTGTTTTTCTTAGGACCACGTACAAAATGTTTAGTTTTGTGTACAGACACGACTGAAAAACGAACGCAGTGAAGTTTTGAAAGAAGCTGCAAGATCCGGTGACCTATTTAAAAAAAAAACTCATGAGAAAACTCAGACTCCTCTTGACGGGATCTCTTTATTATCTTTGATATTGCAGAAATTTGAGAGCCAGTGAAGAAACTTGTTTTTAATTAAAACACACAAAGAACCTTTTAATCCTCTCACAAACAGGTCTGAGAACTCTTCAGAAGCGAGCCACAATGAGACAGACACCCTTCAGTCTTCATAATATTTAATATAAAATACTGTATCTGTTTTACTGCTGGTACAGTGTAACTCTATGGGGCATTAAACTCTATATTTCCTGTTACAGCTTTGTTACAGGTTCAGACAATTCTCCGCTGGCTATTGGGAGGAGCTGTAAACATTATTACTATTGAGGCCGGGCTGTATTTTGGTGAGAACATTAGCGAAGAGGAAACTTACTCATTGCCCCAGTGACATGAAACTGAAGTGGAGTTTTTTTTTTTTTTTTTTTTTTTTTTTTTTAAGCTCGAGCCTAACGAGAGAATACACACACACCATCAGGGAGACAGACAGAGGAATGGGTGGAGCTGGAGACACACAAACACACACTCACTCACGCACACTCACACAGTCGCATGAAGTAAGAAGAAGAAGAAGAAGAAGAAGAAGAAAAAAAAAAGAAAAAGAAAATAAAAAACACTGCCCTGAAGTCAATTCCACACTCAAGCAACATCCGTCTCTGATCTGGGAGCATTCTTGCAGCGGCGGCACAACAAGAGTGATGCGGCACTGAGGGCCATGAATTAAAAAGTCAATATGTAAAACCATAGAGGGGCGCCATTTTGAAAAAGCGTTCCATCAATGGAAATCATATTAACATGATAAAGGGCAGATTGGGAGGCGAGGGCATTGATTCAGATGCTGCTCCGTGGCCCCGCCATGTCCACCTGAAACATGTTAATGAATCGTGCCGCAAAAAAAAAAAAAAAAGCAGAGGTGGGGCGATATGATAGAAGTTTTGAGTGCGGTTTCTGTTGCGAGAGGGCCGAGTGGGGGTGGGGGCGCGTGGAGGGTGGGGGTTGGAGAGACGGTTAAAGCAACAGGAGGTGGTTTGCGAGAAGCTCGGGAGCACCCTGGTCAACCGCGCCTCTGGGTGTCACATCAGTCGGTGTCTCAGCATTACTTCTGGATTGTTTTCTGAAGACGAAGTTTGGAGGAGGACAGGATAGGTGGCTGACTTGCAGTGGAATTTTTTTTTTTTTTTTTTTTTTTGGGGGGGGGGGGGCAAGTTGGGAGAGTGATCCAATTAGAGTGAAGCCTGGGAGAGAAAGATGGAGTACCCTAACACCACCCACAGACCCAAAGTGCAAGAGCAGAGAGAGCAGAGGATTCACCCCCTGTTGACCATGACTACAGACACATTGCCTGGGGGAGGGAGCATCCAAGGCTTCACATATGCACATACACACACACACACACGCGCACGCACGCACACGGACGCAGACACACACACACACACATATATAGAAAGGGAGAGAGTGACATGAAAGCAACAAGGCAGCGCTGCCAGGCCAAACAGATGAATTACTTATCAAAGACGCGCACAGCAGACCGGCTATGAGGCTGCAACACACAGACAGCTGGGGCATTATCAATTCACCTTCAATTAGCTGTCCTTGGCACTGCCTGCCAACGGGACCTGGAGTATCAGTACATTCACAACGCATAAGCTCATTCAACAAAAAACCGCACCGAGGATCAGGTGGATCCTTTTGAGGAATTCAATTAAAATGGTTTCGAAATTAAAAAAAAAAAAAAAAAAAAAAAAAAAAAAAAAAAAAAAAAAAAAAAAAAAAACAAAGAATAAGCCTCCTCATAACATTTCATTTTTTTAATGTTTTAAGGAAAAATTTGCGTTTTCACACTTTGCTTCATTTTGCTGAACTTAACTTATTAACAGCTTCAAATAATCAGTATTGTCAATGGTGACCATGGGTGTGTACAGTGACAACCACATAATAGGTATCACTCACACTGGCAGATTCCTTTAACGCTTATGGAAGACTTTTAGCTCATTTAACAACAATAATCCCCACTCTTAAAGACCATACAGACATGAGGTGACATGTGATGCTTAATGTTCCTTCCCACTAGTACACCGTGCACATCAAGGGCTACAAGACACGTTTGTAATACAGACAGATTAGCGCACAGCACTGGCAAGAGGTGTGTTCGGCTATGAGAGTGCTGTGGTGATACTGTTATTTGTAAAAATGACTCTGGGTACTTATTCAAACTGAGACAAGAACATAGTTACAAACACATCTAGTGATGTAGATTAAAGTAAAGAGAGATTAGTCGGAGAAGTGGAGTCGGAGACTGCTAAATGGATCACCTACAATCAGCAGAGAGCCAGCGGGCTAAGGTCATGTTGCTCAAGAGAAAAAATCTTTGGTAAGCCGAGGCAAACAGATGACCATTACTTATCAACAGACGCGACAGCCAGACGACGGCTATGAGGGCTGCAACACACAGACAGCTGGGGGCCAATTAATCAAATTCAACCTTCAATTTAGCTGTCCCGTTGGCACTACGCCTGCCAACCGGGACTGGAGGTATAGTAATTCACACAACCAATAAGCTCATTCAACCAACAAAAACCGGCAGCCCGAGGATCAGGTGGATCCTTTTGAAGGAATTCAATTAAAATGGTTTTCGAAATTAAAAAAAAAAAAAAAAAAAAAAAAAATAAAAAAAAGAAGATAGAAGAAAAAAAAAAGAAGAAAAACACAGAGAGACACCATTCTATACGAAGGATGAAAGTCAAAAGGAAATTATTTTCAATTGCCAATACGGAGGCGAAGAAGAAGGAGTGGGGTTGGGGTGGCGGGTGGGGGGGGGGGGCGTGTTTTTCGTGGGGGTGGGGGTTTAAAAACGAAAAAGCGTCCC
>NW_019174299.1:6624078-6643009 GCF_002260705.1 Seriola dumerili | reverse complement strand
AAAAAAACAAAAAAAATACAAACAAAAAAAAAAAACAAACAAAAGAAAAAAAAAAACAAGAAAAACACAACCCAACACAAAAACACCACAAACGAAGACAACAGAACAAAACAACACACAAAAAACAAAAACCCACAAACACAAAAAAACACCACAAAAAAAACAACAACAAAAAAACACAAAGCAAAAACAAAGATAGATCAACACCAACCCACACAAAAAGACCAACAAAAACAAAAAAAAAAAAGAAACAACAGCAATCAAAACAAAAAAAAACAAACACCACAAAAAAACCAACAATCAACAAAAAAACACACACAAACAAAAAACCACACAAAAAAAAAAAAACAAACAAAAAAAACAAAAAAAAGCCACAAAAACAAAAAAAACCCACCAAAAAAAAAAAACACCAAAACACACAAACAACAACAGCAAACAACACAAAAAACAAACTAAGCAACAACCACACACCAACACACACCCCAACACACCCACAAACAAACCCCCCAACCCGCCCATCCAACAAACCCCCACACCTACCCCCCACCCAAAACCAAAAAAAAACCAAACGACCACACCAACCAAACTCCACACCACCCCCAACAAACCCAGAAAAAACAAAAAACAAACAAAAAACCACACCAAAAAAAAAAAAAAACAAAACAAAACCACAGCCACACAACCAAAACAACCCCACCCAACAAAACCAACCACCAAACAACAAAAACAAAACAACAAAACAAACCAAAACCAAAAAGCAGCCCACACCAACCCACGACAAAAACGCACCCCGCACACCCCCCCCAACACCCACCAAACCAAACCACACACAACAGCACAACAAAACCAAAACACACCACACCCACACAAACACAAAACAAACAAACAACACAAAAGAAAAACACCAAAAAAAACACAAAACAAAAAAAAAAAACCCACCACCACCAAAAAAACCAAAGCACCACCAGCCAAACACAACACAACAAAAACAACAACGAGACAGCACCAATCCCGACACCGAAAACACAAACAACACGCCCCCCCACACCAACCAACAAGCGCACCGACCACAAAAACAAAAAACAACCCAACCAAACAAACACCACAGCCAACCACACCCACACCCAACAACAACAGACAAAAAAAACAAAAAAACAGAAAAAGCACAACCCCCACACAAAACCCCACAAACACACAAACAAAACACAAACACATCACGAACCACCCCCCCACACCAACACAACAAAAGCAACCAGCACCACACACCAACCCAGCGCCATAAACCCACCCACAAAAACAAAAAAAAACCACACCAACACACACACACACACCTCCCCCAAACCACCCACACCCAAGACCACAAAACCACCACAGAACAAAACACAAACCAAAACCCCACAAAAGGAAAAGAAACAAACAAACCACACAAGCAACCAAAAAAAAAAAACAGAACCCAAAGAACCCGAAACCAAACACGTACACAAAACAACCCACCCAAAACACAAAAACAAACAAAAAAACCACAACACAACCAACACAAAACAGCAAAAAAACACAACAAGAAAAAAACAGCCCCCCAAACCACCAAAACAAAAAAAAAAAACAAAAACCACCCCACCAGAACGACCCACCCACATCCGACCCACAGGAAAACCACAAACCACAACCAAACAAACCACAAACACCAACACACGACCCCACAACAACAGAACACACCACCCAACAAGACCACACACACCACCCACACCACCCCACAAAAAAACCAGGAAAAACCCACAAACACAAACACCCAACACAACCACAACATCACAACAAAAACAAACACACCAAAAAACACACACCACCACCCAACAAACCCAAAAAAAAACCCACACAAACACACACAAAAAAAAAAAAAACCAAAAAAAACACCACCCACACGGCCCCAAACACACGACAACCCACCCACAACCCGCCCAGCACACAACAACCCACCCACACGGCGAGGCCCCACCCCCACACACCAAACAAAAAACCACAAACCAGCCGAAAGACCCACACCACAGAATGGACAAACAAAACAAAAACGCAACAACCAACAAAAAACGCAAAAAAAAAAAACAACCAAGAAACGCCCACAAACAAAAAACACCACGGAGACAAAACCACATCGAAAGCAAAAACACGGACAGCGAGAAAAAACACCAACAAACAACAAAACAAAAAACAGAAAACACAAGACAACGCCGACCAACCAACAAAACAACACGCCACAAAACACCAAACCCCAAACCCACCCACAAAAACACACCCAACCACCCCAAAAAAACACCACCCCCCACAAACAAACTCACCCCAACACAGAAAAACCACCCCCCCACTAAAAAAAAAACAAAACCCACACCCAAACAAAACAAACAGAAAAACCAAACAAAAACAAACACAAAAAAACAACCAAACAACACCACCAAACAAAGAAGCAACAAACCCACAAACCACAAAAACACACCAAACAAAGAAACACAAAAAAACCAAAACACAAAAACCACCGCAACAAACAAAAAACCACACACACAACCAAAAAACGAAAAAAAAACACCCCCACAAAAACAACCCCCAACCGAAACAAAACGAACACAGCCAACCCACAAAACAAAAAAGAACGAAAACGAAAACAAACAACACCCAACAACCCACACACCCCAAAAACGCAAAACAAACAAAACACAAAAACCAACATAAAAAAAAACAACAACAGAACTAAACAGCAACACAAACACCAAAAGCCCAACAAAAAACACACAGCACAACCAAAACAACAAAACAACAAAACACCCACCACAACCAACACAAAACAAAAACAACAAAACCCACAAACACAAACAAACAAACACAACAACCAAAACACCAAAACCAAAACAACCAACACACAACACCGACAGAAAACAACAAAAACAACCCAACCCACCCCACAACACACCACCCCCCAATCCCAACCCCAAACACCAACACCACACACACACACAAACACCCACCCCCACCAGCACACACACAGCACAAAAACACAAACCAAAAAAAACACCCCACAAAACCCCCACACACCCAACCACCCCACACCCATACAAAACACCAAAACCCACACCCAACAAACACACCAACCAGCAACAAACCACAAAACAACAAAAACAAACAAACCGAAACACACAACACCATAAAAAAACAACCCACAAAACCCAACACAAACCCCCAAACCACACAACACCACAACAAACACCCACAAGCATAAGCACACAAAAAACCCACACAACACCACCAAACAACCCAACCAAAACACAAAAAAAAAACACACCCCAAAAACACCAAAACCAAAACACAAAAACCACCAAACCAAAAACAACTAAACAACAAGCCAAAACCCCAAAAATCCCAACAAAACACACCACACACCCCAACCCACCCAAGAAAACCAAGCAAACATAAAAAACCAAAACAACACAAAAAAGGGGAAGAAAACAAGCAAAAAAACCAAACACCCAAACGACACCAAAGAGCCGCAAAGAAAACACTCAAACATCAAAAACAAAGAGAAAAAACGTAATAAAATGAATGGCCAGACTTTATCCTAAAATAAGGAACTTGGAGCCAGAGTTCCTGTCGGCAAGGTGTCTTGATACCAATTGGGCCTGTCTCTAAGAACGATCACATGGTAGAAGTTGAATATTCAGTTTCTTAATAATGATCGTAATGATTAAACAGCTGTTCATTCGTTCTAGCTGGCAGCTTGACTGTGAATCGATGTCTTCACATGATCTGAAAAGAAACAATGATCTAGCACCTACTGTGACTCCTCCTGGAAAAAAAATCTTCAGATTCCCTAATTAGCATTTGTATATTCCACTGAAGAACACTGTTGTGGATGGGTCTAAAGAATACATGGGCGATCATTTGCCAAAACCGAGACCCAGTTCCAAAAATTGGTGCCTTACAACACATATTTGGGAGCGACAAAGTGTTTTTTATGTTAATTGCTTTAACACCTTCTAAATCAGCCGTGTGGAACATCTTGTTGCGAGTACATCCATGCCAGCCAAAATATGATTGTGAGAGCTTTCTTAGTGCATTAGGCATTTCGATGAAGCTGCTTACATCGCATGGCTGAGTGCCATGTTATTTAACCCGGGACACCGAAGCTAACGGAAGTTAAAACGAGCAGTCTCAGTGTTGAGGGCTTCATGCTGGACAAGGTAAGTACCGCGCCTACATTCGAGATGGTTTAATGGTGTGTGTCCAGACATGTTCTTGCAAAGAGCGGAAGCGCCGCAAATTTGCGGTTGGCCCTATTTCTGTTAATGCTGGTAATGCATGGTGTCTGTGGTTGGCTGTGCACACTTAGAAACACAGGTTTCAGAGCAAACAACCAAACGAATAAGTCGGAGCAGGCAACGAATTAACAGCACACCCTAAAACAGGGCAATGTACTTACCTTGTCTGCGAGACGAGCTGCTGCGAGCTGCCCTCACTCCCAGGGGTCGATTGAAGGGGAGGTTCATCAACAGCCGGTGCGTCCGCAGAGCGGCATGCTTCTCCATTTTTACTCAGAAAAGATTACTGCCCAATACTTCACCATGGCTGAAGCTCCAGCTACGCCTTGAAAAGATAGCGGCTGGAATGAGATCTGGAAAGCGAGTGGATTCGGACAGCTCAAGTCAGAACTGACTCAGACTGTGTGTGAGCTGTGACCAAATGTGACAGCACTGACTTGAAGTGCAGGTCCTAGCCGAGGGATATGGAGGACGGCAGAGGAAGAATGGAACAGTACATGTATGGTTAAACACAACGAGGACACGGTGGTAGGTAATATAGACCACACCAAAAGAAGAATCATTAAGAAAAAGTATATTCTGAAAAACAACATTCAGTTTTCAGCCATGCTAGGAGAATGCCTCTAGAATCAAGCAATGTTGGTTAGTCCACCACTTGGCTCCAACAAATATAACTTTATGGACTGCCGACTTTTTATTCTGTACGATGAACAAGTCAAAAATGTCAGATGTATCTAGTACACTAGCACTAGTTTTGTGAGCCAAATATCTGCAAAAAGTAGAGGGGCATCTCCGATCAGCCTTCAGTTACTTTGTGTTTTGTGCTTAATTAGCAAAGATACTAGTGAGATGGAACATGATAGAACATTACACGCTGCTAAATATCAGCATCTTAGCGCATTGTCATGTCTGAGCATAGTATAGCATGCTGATGTTAGTATTTAGCTCAAGGCAAGCCTGATGGCCCACAGCATCACTGAAGCTGCTGATAACATTGGCTAAGGTAAAGGCTGTTAGTGACTGTGGTTAGGGCTTGTTAAATCAAAAAGCAATACATCTACATAATTAGAAACAACACCTCTGAGTATATTTGTAACTAATTTTGGATTCTGTTGACTAAAAACTGAAGTACATAAAATCGATTGGGGAGAAGTCTCGCACTGTGGCCTGGCAACAAGAAAAAGCCAGACACATAGCTAGCCTGTATCCATCCCGCATATAACCACGATTGCTATTGTAATTTTAAACACTTGATATTTAGCGAAGATGATTAAAAAACAACCGAGATGGAGTAGCTACTGATGTTGTGATCATCAGAGCGTCCGTGAAGATGGGCGTAAATTTTTTATGTGCGAGCAAAGCAAGCGCGAGCCGTTTTCCCCTTTTTCAGTTTATGCCCAAGCGCTAAGCAGAGCTCCGCGGCCTGACTGCGTTTCATCCCCTCATAGCCTATTGACCAGTATGAGACAAAAAGAGAATGTCATACTAACTCCTGACAGGACAGCAAACAAAAACACAAAGATATTTTGAGCTATTCCTCTCCTAACAATTGCAACCTAGTTACTAATTCATCAAGTTATAGGGTAAAGCGAATTCTAATAAATAATGTGGTTTAAAGTGTACCCCGGCGTATTCTAAGATAGACTACAGACCTTCTGTGTTTGCGGGCCCTGTACTCACAGAGAAAGCCTGTTGTCTTCCTGTTTAAATCAAACCCATCAGTCTAGACATAAACATTTTCTCCACCCTAACTACTGTTTGTGATTCAATCTTGTAAACTCAGACCCCAGCTCTCCTCCAACCAGCGTCTATTAATGTTTGTCACTCAACATGTAAATCCAAAATCCAGCCCACCAGCATCGACTTTGCAACGCCTCCCTTGCGCGTGCCGAAATACTCCATTTTCTCTCTTGATCAAATGATCATCTAAAAGTGGGAGGGAAGAGTGGGAGGAGGCCACGTTATGCTCATTCACACAGTGCAACACGAAACACCTTCCCGCCAGCCAACGGGACCCCACGGGTGACCCACTGACGCCAATGACTCAAGTCGAGTGAACACAACCAGGGATGGCAAAGAGCTACAATGTTTTTATACATCGCAAGGAGAAATCCCGGCGTGCACTAGGAAAATGTCCTGTTTTGATAAAAAAGGAAGATGCAGATCATATACAAAAGGCCACGGACGATATCAAAAAGCTGAGTGATGAATGCTAAAAGAAAGAAGTATGATACAGTTCTAGTAGCTTGTCATGAAGTGGTAAACCCAGTATGAGTAACACATGTATGATTTATGTAATTTAATTTCAGGCCTTTCTGTTGGTTTTAGACAAACTAATACGCGCATTCTTCCCATTAAAAACCACTAACAGAAAAATGTTAAAAACCAGTTGTTAATTCGAATCATTTGATATGTGGGACTGGTTCAACCAGACCTACAAAACGCATATCAATCAAAGAATACAGGTGCCAAAAGTAACTCACCTTCTACTCGTGCAATACTGTGAAAAGGACAAAGATGCATCTTCCTTTGCAGAAATCTGAATTCATTATATTCTTTCAAATTTACCTGATTTACCACCGTTTGAATTAAATGGATATTGAATTTGGTATATTCACTTCAACATTAAATTGTCCTTGATTATGTGTGGATGAGTGTAGGCAGTTTGAAGTGGTCATCTGTTGCGTCGAGAACCACCATTTTTCCCCCACCAGTTGAGTGAAATGTGCAATCATTCCGCGGGTCACAATGCAAATCATGCTGAATCTGTGATTAACAAATGAGGCGAGAGTTGCTGGAAGTTGCTAGTCAAGACACCCAGTGCTCCCACAATCTGACAGGAACAATGAATCCAGCGAAAACTGAAAGAAGCTACAGATGACTTCAATTTTTTACAACGCACAGCCGACCACTTTTTAATCTAAATTTATTACTTCCATTGTAAAAAGGCTGCCTGATATCTGAATGAGGCACGAACATTAATAAGTTTATTCATTCAGGTGACCTTCACATACCAACTCATCAACAAACGCCACCAGCAGTGAAGACACCGAGCTTTCCTGAAGGTGACATTAACACATGGTTAGGGACCACTTAGAATCAATCGCCCAAGCCCCTTCCTTGGAGTCTGATGGCACAGCACCTTTGTTAAATATGAACTAATTAAGTGGAAAAATGAAAGTGTTTCATCTTCATTAGTATCAGACAATAGGACTATGAAACATAATTGAGAGTAGTTCCACTTTAATAGAATGAACAGAAGTCATTTGGTATTGAAATGTGCGGGGTGATTTAGCCAAAAGAAAGTGTATTATTAGATTTAATAGAATACCTACACATGATCAATGCTCAGAGCACAGGTGGTAGTTTGTCTCGGGTTCTTCAAATGATTAGGCCGACGGAATAATGGCCAGCCGGATTCACGTTGCTCCTGCATTGATTACAAGGAGCAGCCCATTTTTCATGGAGTGGAGCTCCACACACCATTTATTAAGCCTTTACACATGTGGCATAACAACCGGCGAGCGCACCGCGCACCACGCAGGCTGGGCTCTGTGAAATGTAGATGTGGTAAGATTACGGTGATGATGAAGAATGACACTAACTAGCAACAGAAAATATGGCCAAAAGTATGTGGACAACACTATATAGTGATTGTTATGTCCACATACTTTCGTCTTGAAAACCATAGAGATTATTCACCATGTGGCTATGCTAACATCCAACACTCTTTTGGTTTCAGGATTTCAACCAGACTTTGGAACCTGGCTGCAGGGATTTGCTCCCGTTCAGCCACTAGAGCTTCAGAGATGTGGAGGGATGAGGCATGGCTCACACACGGAGATCCAGTTCAGCCCAAAGGTGTCGGATGCAAGGCTGATTTACCATCCAGCAGGGGCGAAGTGGGAGCAACTCTCCCCATTTGTGCCAGAGCAAAAAATCATCAGATTTGACTGCATATGTACCACTAATCATTGCAAGTAAATGTAGAAAAAATTTCTAGGGCACTCAAAGCACAATATCAGCTGTTAACTAACCTGTGTTATTACTTTGTCTTGGTGGTCATCGTCTTGTTGGCTGGGTTTCAAAAACTAACATAAACGTTCTGCAACGGACAATCTCACACATGGAAAAAACTGCACAACGATGGAAAAGTCCAGAGGCTAGCCTCGCTCTCATAAGGTGCGACACATAGAGACCTTGAGATGCGGTTGGCAGACGGCTTTGGTGGGCGGAGCTCTAACAGCAGGTATCTTTTCTGTCATTGCATGGCCGCGACGAGCTGAGTTCTAGATATCTCGAGGATGGCTTGTCAGCTGGTATATGTGCTTGGTTACGATGGAGGAGAGTGAAGGGGTGTCATTTGCTTTTTTCTTTTCTTTTGCGAGATGGACATTGGGTATATTAAAGTATCGTCGCCACACAGAGGTTCTGGGAATTAATTAATTACCATTTCGTGGGTGTAGCGGAATGGTGGCTGAGGACGTTTGTGCAATGAATTCATCGTTCATGCTATTGTTGCCTTATTGTCGGATCTGGTTGTGTAGTCAACCTTGTTTGATAATATAAGGTAATGGCTTCATTCCTTCAATTTCATTCTGGATGGCTGTGTGGCCACAGTAGAGGTGTGTATTCGCACGTGGCTGTTTGTCTATAGGATTATTAATGGTTGTTAATGTGGTTGTACAGCTGTTTAAGAGTGTCGTGAGGCTGTGTGAGTGCTTAGGTAATCAAGGCCTGCGTAGCTCTTAATGGTTTATCTCGAGGTGCGAGATGACATAGGCCAAGACAAGTACATGTCTATTTAGTAGATAGCTATCTTGAGAGTTGGTCCGTATTAGTTATCACTAGTTGGATATTTTATCAGTACACTTTTTTTTTAGACATTGTGCTATTATGAGGAGGTTGGATCGATTTGTTTGGGTTGTGCGATATTTTTCTATTCTAGGTAGGAGTTATGATGTATTTAAGGAGGTGGTGAGTGCAGGAGTTAACCATGTGTTTGTCTGGTTATGCGGCTGACATTGATGACAAGTAATATGTGTGTAAAGTGTGAGTCTCTTTTTGAACTTTAACTTTTTGGAGACATGCCTGTGAGGCGGAGAGGCGGGAAGGACTCTCATACACCAGATGCAGCGATTACACGTATGGTTATTTGATGAGGACAAGGCGGTTTCACAATTGGTCTCCACCAAGAATCTTAAGTCCAGCCACCCATCGACTCCGAAAGAGCATAGGAAGGGTAGATCTACATAATGAGCAAAAAGGTAAATGGCATCTTTCACTAAGCACTCACGTGTAACTTCCGTCGTGCAATAGTATGCGGAGATTGCAGGTGACATAATTTGAGAAAAGCAGAGAGAGGACTGCCAAAAGTGAATCAAGTGTGCTTGTATATTTTGAAGTGCTGTCTATTATTCTCGAGGTCAATATTTTTAAACATGGTATGCGCATTTCGTACCTATTTTTGGATTCTGTGTCTTAAGTGTAGATTCATAGGTGGATGCTCTTGTGTTTTGTTTTGCTGTGTGTTTTGCCAATATATATTGAGGTGTGTAATAGCACAATAATATAAATGCGGCATGTTATCCCTCTATAGAAGAAGAATTGCTAGGTATCCTTTATACATTCAAAGGCATGACATCAAACCTATTTTGACCCCTCTACTTTCCAGTAATCTACTTAAGCGGGTGGCTTTTTTTTTCCCCTTTACCTTTTTTCATTTTGCCTGAGTTACCCCTGTGTGCCGATCCCGCTTGTGCGGGAGATGTGGCGAGAAGTACCTCTTACTGCACATTTTTGGTCCCCATGTGTAGGAGTGACAAATGGCAAGCAAGTGGTGCCCGATTAGGAAGATTATCACCTCAGCAACCGCTCCTCTCTTGCTAAATAAAAGAGACCCATTTTCAGTGACAGTCTGGGACCCTAGCATGCTCTTTCGATAGCCCATCCTGCCTGGCAAGTCTCAGTCAGAGCTGTAAGATTTTCACTGAAAGTGTGTGTAGAGTCTCTCTAGGAGTAGAAGGAAGCGTAGCATAAGGAATTCTTTTTTTAAGTAAGTGATATCTATTGGATACTCTACACAGGGCAATTCGTTGATTTTGAATATAGAGCCCGCACTAAGTATTTTGACATCACACGATTCACAATGTAACAACTAATTTAAGATGTCGACTCGCGCATAGATACACGTACTGTAATAACCCAGTCAAACGTGAGCAATTTAAACACCTGTCTGCAGGTGGTTGCGTTAAGATAACTACTTTGTGTGATGGGAGTTTAAAAATGGCACCATAATGGGATTTAACTCGGTTAGGTGGCTTCTTGATCTTTGCTGTTGTGTGGATATTTTCCGTGTTGCTTTCGTTCCTGTCCAATGAGTGCTGCTCATGAAGAATGAAACCGAACATAAAACGTGTTTACCGGCAATTTCACCATGGTTTTAGCCACTTAAAACACAAAGAGAACCGAATAATCTGTTAACATGCTGAGTAAAAATAATGTTTAAAGAGAAAGGTGAAGAGAAATTATCATTCAAAGTAGAAAGACAGGGATTTTTGAAATATTTAACAGGAAATTTTCCAACATTTGCTTTTTTGACGACCGGGGCAAGTTAATGAACATCCTCTGTGAACAGAAAAATCCATCAGCCCTGTGCCAATTTTGTTTTGTGCTTTTTCGCCATTTTTTCGGCGTGGGAAAAATAAGTGTTTTCTCTTGCAAAATTAGCACAAACCTACATTCAAAACCATGCACTGGAATTAAAATTATAGGGCATATTTGTTTCTGTTTTGTTCGACTTTATCTAATATTATTGGAATACCCTTTATCATGGTAATTAAGGTTAGATATCTAGTGTTATTTACTAAAAGGAATATAATTATTAAGGATTCGCTCGTTTATCCTTTATTTTATTACTGTCCCTCGTTAGCTTTTGTTTGTTTAAGATGCGATTACAACCCGGATTTCCCGATACAGCGTGATACAGCATAAGGGCGCTTGGCTGGTTCATTGTTCGGTTCAGTTGGCGCGATGCCTTTGTCATTTTTGCTTTTGTTTGTAAACCGCAGAATTTGTAATATTCCGGATGGCATTCAGCTTCCTCATAGCAGAAGAAAGGATGGAATCTGTTTAGGTTAATTTGTGTCCGCCTCAAGACACATCATTGGATGTTGATGTCAACCAACATGTGGATGACTACATTAGCCAACTTTGGAAACTTTTATGTCGCAAATGCTTCTCGCAAGGCGCTGTAAAAAAAAGGGGTTTTTAGTCAGATTTGTTTTCATGTATCCGCAGCGAGGAACATTGGTTTTGGTGTCAGATTAGCAGTTTCCGATTTTCCCCAATTAGTCGCTTAAGCATAAGTGCCAGAAAGAATTTTCTCATAATACTAATAATACCTTGCATCTATGTTCAAGAGGAATGACAGGTGCATTTACAAGCAGGGTTCATAGACAGATAACCACAAAACAGAACACGATCGGACCACAAGACGGACCAATAAATACACAATATAGCACACACTAGCATGAATCTTAACATAAGAATTCAGAATAACACACACACACACACAAACACACACACACACAGTCACCACGCACACGACCACACACACACACACTCCAAATCAGCCAGCGTCAGCCTCATCAAATATCAGTCAGTCGCAGTTATGTTCTATATGAAGAGATAGAGACAGAGACGGAGTGGCAAGGGCAAGGTTTCTGCCAATCAAAGTGACAAAACATCAAAGAGACAAATAAAACAACATAACCCCAACGTGCAGCAAGTCGCGCACTTTCTGCTTCTCCCTGCCTGCCTAAGCTCAGCTTTGTTAGTGAATATTTTTTTTGTGTGTTTGTGTGCCGTGTTGTTTGTCGTGTGTGTGTGTGCTGGTGTGTTGTGTGTGTGTGTGTGTGTGTGTGTGTGTGTGTGTGTGTGTGTGTGTGGTGGTGGTTGGTGTGGTGTGCTGTGTGTGTGTGTGTGCGTGTTGCACATTGCAGGGAAGAAAGCCACAGGCAAGGCGGTATCCCAGCGCCCACTGCCATGATATATTATTTGATGTGAGCCGTCACTATCGGCATACATCTAAAAAAGGAGCTTTTTCTGCCAACACCAAGAAAAATGCAGAAAAACTATAGAGCCGCATTTTTGGTATTTGCTCAAAGTACGTGGGATAGCAAGCTCATAGGTTGTAAAGGGTGTGTGTGAAGTGTGTGTGTGGTAAGGGTTGCATGTGCGATGTCCCTGATCTACATTTCGTCATGGGTCCAGATGACAGAGAGGAATTTGAATTGGGAATTTTTCTAGAGGTCTTTTAAATGCTGTTTTTTTTGTCTAGTTAGTGCCTTAGCTTTGGGATGGAATAAAACACATTTGGCAGTGAAGGAACGATGGCAATACACAGCAAAAACTAGAAGACTAAAATAATTAATAAAAGCAGAAAGAACGCTGGTGCGGAGGTAACTTGTATTGGTTTAAACGGTAATCTGGGTCGACGGGGAACGATACAGGGAGTCTTTTTTGGATGCTGACTCAGACTAACTGGCTCAGCGCACGAAAGGCGTGTGAGGTCACCGTCATGCATACATGCAGGGACTTTAATATCTAAGGATGGAAGGCAGGAATTACAGGTAGGGCAGAAACAGAGGGAGGCTAGAGATCACGCCCCTGAGGGAGGCAGAGGCACTGAAAGGTAAGGATGAATCTTCTTTAGAATAGAGGGAGCAGAATAGCACAGGCAGAGGGAAAAAGAAGCAGCAATAAGAGGCCTACCGACATATATCTGGGTGTGACTTCGAAAACTGCAGCTAATGTGGTTTCTAAAGTATAAGATTAAATATTCAGACTGAAAAAACAGACAGTGGTTGTGTGACACAGGAGAGGGCGCAAAGAACAGAGGGAACAGTAGAGGAAATAACTCTCACCTTGGTTGGAAAGGATGAGAAAGAAAAGGCGAGATAAGAAATTGGTTTATACTTATCTTGCTTTAGAGAGTAATGGGGAGAGGAAAAAGAAAGGTAGCAAGCGGAAGCAAAAATAGACAGAGAAAGAAAGGAAGTGAATTAAGCGGAGAGAATACGAAGTGCGCAAGGAGATCTTATGTCAAGATCTTTGCTCTATACCTCTATCTCCTTAAAATGGAACCAGTCAATAAGCGCTTCAGTGTTTCTATGACATCATAGCCGTGGACACAGAACCGAGAATGACAAGCCCCTTTTTTTCTTGCAGTATCAATAAAGCAGAAATAAACACGACACACAGCCAAGGCACGCACACACACACACATATGCGCGGTTGATCCTTACCTACCAACACAACCAGCATTCATTGGGCTGCAGTGTCAATCAACAGCCATATAAATGAATACGTATTTCCTATAGACCAGAGAGCATCAGCACGACACAAACACACACACAACAACGTTGGGTGCGCCACACACATAACTCTCCATCCACACTCACACAGCAAACACACCACAGCTTGTGCAAGACGCTAAACTTGGGTTCATGTCCTCGTTTTTTTTGTGCTGCTCTTCAAAAGACATCTGCATATTTTTTTTCTACACTGCCTGTTCCCTGCATCCGAGTTTTATTAATTTATATATATATTTGTGATTTTTTATGTTAGCGTATGGTTTTTGCACAGTGTATTTGTATAGGCTTGAAAATGTCGCGCATTTTTTGTTTGATTTAATACCAGATGATCTTTAGATGTCATTTGGGTTTCACTCGCCCAAATCACCAAGCCAACTCTATTGATTTTTTTTTTTTTGTTTTTTTTTTTTTTTTTGGACTAGGTGGATTTTTTTTCCCTTCTGCCTTAGGAACGAGACTTTACTTTTTTTCTTCACAAAGCCCCTGGAGTTTCTCAAGTGTTACCAGAGTTCAGGTTTTTCTCCTTAAAGTTTTGTGTGTGTGAATAACATTAATCCTACACTTGCCCTGTGTGGCAGCACTTCTTCTGGTCCAAATTTCATAAACAGTGAAACAGGTCGCTCCTAAACGCTTGTTCCTTCACTCTGCCAGCGTGATGTCATCATAACTAGTGAAGCTTTTTTTGCATCCACATATGAAACGGGGCCTTTCGCGTCCTGATTCACACTGTGGGCCACAGTGGATTTGTCGTGGTGGGTTGGTATATAGTGAAGGTAAAGTTGTTGGGCGGCCCTGCTCAGTTTTGTTGTGCCCCACCCACCCACCCACAGTCCAACAACTTGCACTGATGACAGGTGACCTGTAGTCTAAAAAACGAACGAGCATTCTGTACAGATGATGAAGAGTGGGCCCTGGAGGAATTGGTCCCAGTCATTTATAGGAAAATTAAAACTATACTCGCACAGATGCGAGCAAATAAAAGAGGGGGGAGTTTTGGGGGGTAGACTGAGAGAGGCAGATGTAAGATGGTGGTCGAGGGATATTGTTATTAGAATATGACAGACATCACAACACAATTACAGTTTAAACCTTATATATAAACTACACAGTTACCCCCATCACTTGAACCACAGGCACAGCTGGTCACCAATAGACACCTCCAGCGTAATCATGTCACAAGTAGGTGTAGCAATCTCTGTAGCATTGCAAACATTATGTCTGTGTGTGTTATATCTGAATCATCTCTAGAATAACGAAAATTAAATTTTTATGCTCTCATGCATATTTCCATTAATTGCAAATTGTTGAAATGTGAGTACTGAAAGAAAAGAGACTTGAGGGGTTTGGCATGCCATTAAAAATTTCTACAAAAATGGAAAAGAATAAGCGATTTTCTGTGTTGTTTTATATAGTAATATAGCTCAAGGAAGAGTGGAATTCGTGCCTTGTTGACCCACAGGTGGAGCAGAGAGGGAAGGAGGGAGAGACAGAACAGCCGTGTAGATAACTATGTGACATTAGGAGAGATAAAATATTCAGCTATCGCAGGCGGAGTTTAATGGTGGCGTACACTACAGGCCCTTCTTAAAATAAGCCTTTTGTGTGCAAATGTCCCGGTGGGTGTCCTTTAGTAGCGCTCGTGTGCTCGTGCAGCATTATGAATAATAATACTTGCTTATACATTCCATAGGCGTCGCTCTTTAATTTCGTTGTTCAGTAATTTATGTTCAAACATGGAGAACGCGGCCATTAGACGAATTAAAGTGGCAACTCAGGTAATCCAGGATGAGCTGAGGGGCGTAATATGTATTCATTGTTATTTACTTACAGTGTCATGCTAGGTGTCAATGATAAGTATTTACGTCTGGCTTTCTGCCACGGAATTAGGCGAACTGGCCATATCGAGAATTACATGCTTTGGGTTTGCGAGGCGCCCGTCCTTGGTGTGTTTAATTACAGACACTGTCCACATAAGATTGTCACGCTATGCTATTTTATATAGACTCGCACCACAATACATGCATGCACACACACTAATGAGGGCCTCAAGAGGGCAAACAGAGCGCTATACACACACGCAGTGGTTGCCTCAATACCGTATCACCTGTGTTAATAAGAGTGAGAAATACTTACTTGTTTTGTGTGTCAGAGGAGAAGGCCCCTGTGATAATTAGAGGATTCAATTATGTGGAGGTACCTGGGCCCAAAATGAGCTGCTTGTAAAGCCAATAGGTTGTTTGTTCTCAACTGCAAGCCCAGCACACAACCACGGAGGCCCACTGTAAATTACATCACACACACGCACACACACAACGCACGTACACACAACACACACACACACACGCACACCTCAACAGCACACCACAACACACACACGCACACACACAGCACACGACACCACACGCACACTCAACACACATACACACAACACACACACACACACACCACACACACACACTCGACCACAAACATAAACATCAAAGAAGTGTTCCTTGTGCAACAGCTCTTCAGTCAGCCACTGTGGATCCTTGTGTCCTGCTCATGATTTATTCAGTATAATGTTCAACTTCCGAGTGTACGTTAAGGACATATTGTCTGCCCTCTCTCTATAAGGGTTGCTTCAAACACAGTGACTCTTGAAGTTGCTGGGGTGAATGGGCAAGTGAATTATATGAGTGGATGTTACAACATCTATGTTACAGGATGGGACCGTGTTCACAGGACATAATATGTTGCTTCTTCACCCATCTAACCCGCCATGCAGATGCCAACACAATCTGCTACGCAGATGGTGTCTTTGTGGCTCGGGGCTAGACGTGTATCCCTGACCCTGCCTCTGGCACCGATACCAACAACCTAACTTGAAGTCAGGTGATTGAGTGTGGTTCGCTTACTAGTAAGTAAACTGCTACTTTTTTTTAATTAGTTTCACATTTTTTTACAATCACATGTCTTATCTTATAAAACGGCAATATATTATACACACAACTACTTACATACATTAACGTTATTATCTAAGTCAATATATGGTGTGTGTTTAAAATTATCCAAAATCTGCGCCTCTTGATTACATATTTTTGTTTTTCTACTTTAGATTGTGGAAAAGGCTTGCAGTTTCTTCATAATTGATTGTGAGCTGCAAACAATGCAGTTTTATCAAAAAGGGAACATCAGTGTGTTTAGGGTTGGGCAGGTTGTGAGATTCTATAGGGAGCTCTGTTGATGACTTACCAGGCTCTCTGGGAAAAGTCTGGGGGAGGAATCGCACGAGAGGAGAGGAGGGCCTCAAAATGATGACAGGATGGTGATATTTGATGCTTGACCATGTGGATATACAGCCTGGGGAGGCGTCCGTATTCACTGAAAGTGGAAACTGTCATAGCGGGATGGTGTGTAAATTATCCAAAACTCTGTGAACCTCTTATTTTTTGTTTTTTTTTTGTCCCATACTAGTGAATATCCGCCCCCCCCCAAAAAAAGAAAAATCTGGGGTTATGCCTCACTGCATTATAAAAGACAGTTTGAGATGTGGTTTAAAGACATCTTATTTTGTCCCTTCATCGTTTAAATTTCACACTACATTGTTAACTAGAGGGTTGTTGTCCGAAGGGCAAAGCAAAAATGCCAATTCTGTTTTATGAAATTGATAGAAATCTCAAGTGATTCTCTGCTCGTGCCTCCTCTTATGAGTTACTTTACATCACATGAGAAAGGCTTTGGAGACTTTTGTTTATCACACCACTGTAGATTAACTTGACCGGCAATTAATGTTAATCATTCTGTCAGTGGGTGTGGAGGCTGGATCAGACCGTCACCGTTTAGGCAACAAGCAGGTGGAAACTCAATATGTGATAAAGTAAAACTATCAAATAATAAAAAATATAATAACACTCGCTGATATGCCAAAATTGTATTACATACAAAATGCATGAAAGAGGACACATTACTCAATAATAAAGAGTTACAGGCACTGAAGGTGAGTAAATTTTTTCGATGATGGGTATAATAAGTGATTTGTTCTGATTATTTGAGTTGAATAAACTATTGAAGGTAAGTAGTATGATAGTCGAATATCTCTCTAACTGTGCCTATCACTCCATATCATGACTTGACACCAGGTTTGGTAAAGCTCACATAAACGTTGATTCAAGAAGTAGTGCATGTGTTGTGAATGAAAATTCTGGTCCGTTGGTTGTAGCACTTGCAGTACGTGCATGTTTTACTGTTACTGTTTGTTCACTGTAAACCTTCTCCTGTTGGTGGGAACGTATAAGTTCATAGAAGACAGGGCGACATGAACAGTTGGAGTTGAGGTATAGTTAGGATATTTACTTACGGTAAATGAACATTTAATCTTGTTCTGCAAGTCTTACCTTTTGCCCAAATGTTATATGAATAGAAATAAACTTAGTCTGAGCCTTTGCTTGTTTTGAATGCATGCATGTTGAATGCAAGTGAAACACCTTGTTTTTGAGTTGTTGTCAGCAGCAGAATTCGTTTTTCCATGTTTTTTTTAATTAACTTTTGAGTTAGAAAATTCAACTTTTTTCAAAAATTCAAATATTTTGGAACTTTAGGTTTTTATGCAATATTCCTCCTAAAGTCTGGCATAATCACCTGACAAGCATTTTGATTCTTTTGTCTAACACTGTCTGAGTGTCAGTCTTGGCACCGTGGTCCATACAAGACGGCCAAGGTGATCTCCCTCACTGAAGCATTCAATTATGTCTGGCTAAAACGGCTCTTTGCCTGGCGTCCTAGAATTGACCAGCAAGATTAAAATAATAGCGACTATCAAGAGCCCTCTCTGGAGCAGATGGAAACAACATACTGATACCTGCTTAATGGTTCCCCAACCAACACGTGCATGCACACCCACACACACTCCACAGAGGCATCAAGAAACGGAGTGTTTTGTTCCCTGTGTGTGTTTTCACTTCTTCTCATCTCACCATTCATTGAGCTTGTTCTGCATGTGCTGTCTTTATCTTCGGCGAACCTGCACCGACTGTGTGACATGTGCAGCACCACTTAATTTCTAAGTTTCATCACTGTAAGAACACCAGCTTTGAGATGATTTTTGTGTGGATATCTGGATAAAACAATGGTCGTGGTAACGTTTCGTCCCGCAAAAATAGACAACATTGAAATCAAAGAGCTCAGTACAGAGGGGCGGGGGGGCGTAAAGAGAGTGAGAGATATGAGCACTTGGAGGAAAGATGGCGCGAGAGAGAGAAAGAGAGAGAGAGAGAG
>NW_019174299.1:6514968-6624053 GCF_002260705.1 Seriola dumerili | reverse complement strand
AAAAAAAAAAAAAAAAAAAAAGAAGAAGAAGAAAAAAAAAAAGAAGAAAAACACAGAGACACAATTTCTATAGAAGGATGAAAGTAAAAGGATTATTTTCAATGCCAATGGAGGCGAAGAAGAAGGAGTGGGGTGGGGTGGGGGTGGNGCGGGGTGATTTAGCCAAAAGAAAGTGTATTATTAGATTTAATAGAATACCTACACATGATCAATGCTCAGAGCACAGGTGGTAGTTTGTCTCGGGTTCTTCAAATGATTAGGCCGACGGAATAATGGCCAGCCGGATTCACGTTGCTCCTGCATTGATTACAAGGAGCAGCCCATTTTTCATGGAGTGGAGCTCCACACACCATTTATTAAGCCTTTACACATGTGGCATAACAACCGGCGAGCGCACCGCGCACCACGCAGGCTGGGCTCTGTGAAATGTAGATGTGGTAAGATTACGGTGATGATGAAGAATGACACTAACTAGCAACAGAAAATATGGCCAAAAGTATGTGGACAACACTATATAGTGATTGTTATGTCCACATACTTTCGTCTTGAAAACCATAGAGATTATTCACCATGTGGCTATGCTAACATCCAACACTCTTTTGGTTTCAGGATTTCAACCAGACTTTGGAACCTGGCTGCAGGGATTTGCTCCCGTTCAGCCACTAGAGCTTCAGAGATGTGGAGGGATGAGGCATGGCTCACACACGGAGATCCAGTTCAGCCCAAAGGTGTCGGATGCAAGGCTGATTTACCAGCAGGGCGAAGTGGGCAACTTCCCCCATTGTGCCAGAGTGAAAATCATCAGATTTACTGCATATCTACCACTAATTTGCAAGTAATGTAGAAAATTTCTAGCACTAAAGCACAATATCAGCTGTTAACTTAACCTGTGTTATTACTTCTTCTTGTGGTCATGTCTTGTGCTGGGTTTCAAAACTAAATAAAGTTCTGCACGACAATTCACACATGGAAAAACCTGCACACATGGAAAGTCAGAGGCAACGAGGTATATGCGACACATAGAGGACTTGAGATGGGTGGGGGCTTTGGTGGGGGGCTCAACAGCAGGTTTTTGCACTGCAACAGGTTAATCCAGCTATGGTTTGACAGGGATGAAGTCATTGCTCTTTGCAGGACAGTTAAATTCCTCCACACAAGGCTGGATAAAAAAACATTTCTTTACGGATCTGACTTTGTGCACCGTCATGTCAAAACTGGAAAGGGCCATCCTCAAACTGCTGGCACAAATCTGACAGCACGCTGTTGTCTAAGATATGATTGTATGCTGTAGCTTTAAGATTTCCCTTCATTGGAACCAAGGCACCTAGCCCAAACCATGAAAAACAAGGCAACAGCATGTCCACATACTTATGGCCATAAAGTGTACAGCACAAGCATGCAAGAACTCAGATACACCGACTGCACAGAAATTGTAAAGAGTCTTAACTCGTGGAACATGTGACCCCCACCCCACCCCCCCAACCCCAACCCCCAAAAGAAAGGCACGGCGCGCAAAAAGCGACACGGTCATTTTTTAAAAACATGAGCGCATCACAGAGCTCGGCCATATTGAGACGGCTGTCTTGAGAAACAGTGGGTCTTTATCACTTCAAAGGCTGACATCCCTCCGGCGTCTCGGGGAAGCCGTGACTGGCACTCGTACAGCCCCTCTCTCTGCTGCATTTGTCCAATCTTAGAAAGCCCAGAGTCAGGAAACACAAGGTCTTTTCAAAGTTAGTCAACAGGCCTTTGAAGCGCAGCCAACGGAGTCAGCAACCCAGCGACAAGGTGCCGAGCCATTATCATTCAATAGACAGCCGGGATTTTGCATATTTAACAGGAAATTTCACTTTGCTTTTTTGACACGGGGCATTATGCATCCTCTGTACATAAAATCCATCAGCACCTTGCCAATTTTGTTTGTGCTTTTTCCCATTTCGCTGGGGAAATGTGTTTCTCTTGCAATGCACACTACATTCAAAACATGCACTGGAATTAAATTATATGTCTGTTTGGACAAACAAATTGGACCACGGGTTCAAGGTAAAAACCATTTTACGCGTTTATTTATTTATTTCGTTAGCTTGTTTGTTTTAGTGCTGATACAACCTCGTGGGCAGAAAGGCCTCAAATTGCGCCATTTGTTATCTTTGCTTGTTTGTAAAAGAATGTAATCAGTTTCCTCACAAAGAAGAAGCCAAAATTAAGGTTATGCTGCAGACACAAACATCTGGATGTTGATCCACATGTGGATGACTACATTAAGCCACTTGACTTTATGTCGCAAATGCTTCTCGCGGCGCTGTAAAAAAAAGGGGTTTTAGTCAGATTTGTTTTTTAACGTATCCAGCGAGGAACATTGGTTTTGGTGTCAGTCCGATTTTCAATTAGTCGGCCTTAAAGCAGGAAAGTTTCTCAATAATACTAATATCTCTATGTCAAGGGAATGACAGTTGCATTACAAAAGCAGGGTCATGACAATAAACACAAAACAGACGATGAAAACGGACCAATAATACACACCGCAATTTAAATATCCAGATACAGTCACCACCCGGTTTTTGTCATTAGTCCTGTGGAATCAAACAGCTGCAGCTAAGACCGAGTCTGCACTGATGTTTAACGGTAATGGTCACCAGTGTCTCATTCAGATTAGCAGAACATACAGTGGATCATAATACTAGCCATTATTTTTTGACAGAGGGCGATACACACTCCTGGACATGCCCCAGCACTTGCGCGTTGTCTACCTTGCTGCATGTCAAAGCCATATGAATGTTTTTGACGGAGAGGGAAACGTTGGTGCGTCTCCTCCTCTGGGATGTGTTTGAAATGAATGAGGAGAGGCTTGAAATGCATTGAACGCCACAGATTGATGGTGTCTAACAGCATCTGTTTAAGAGTGAGGAATTTCCCTTTTATGAGCTATTCATTATTTTAAACTCTTTGGTAGAAACCCAGCAGCAAAATGCATCCACTTAAAAAAAAAAACAACCAAAAAAAAAAAACACACTATTGGCGTTTATTATTTGGACTTGAGGGCACCATCCTGTCTCTGTGGTATCTTCATGAGCTTTGGTGTCCCTCAGCAGTCTAACAGCTACAGCAATAGCCGCGTTCTCGCCCGCTGGGATTTGCTCTGATGACCCAACTCGAGTGCATCCATTCCTAATGAGCGGCAGCCGGTGGCCCGTCTTCTCGTGTGGGCTGTCAGCTGTCTGTCCCCTGGTAGAAGGAAGGAAGGAGAGCACCCAGCCACCCCTAAGCCCCCCGGAAGGGCAACTTCGTAGGACGGGGTCCCACGGCGAGCTGCTAATGATCCATATGATGGCCTGGGCCAACCATTGTTTGGGCTACATTACCCAGAGTGGGACAAACAATCGTTTGCAGTGTCACTTGATAATGGCCCAAAAAGCAAATCTCACAGACCTTCATTCTTCACAAGGGTAATTAATTCGCTGCTGTGCTGGGATGCTTCGCCTCTTCCAGCTCCTCTCACGCTGCCCCCACTATACTCTCCCAAAGATTTCCAATTGTTTTGCAGACAATGGTTTCAGAAGGCAGTAAAAGACCATTGATCAGCGGGCTATTTGCAAATACCCGTCTCCATACAGAGAAATGCATCTTACTGTGTTGCGTTAAGCAATTCCACATTTTAATGGGTGGAGTATTGATGGTTGATGCCAAAAGAGTATAGTATTGACACGCTCAAACACATCCACAATGAGGTCTAGAGGGGATAACACCAGCTCAGCACAATAAATAAAGGAAGGGGCATCAAACTGGAGGAGGAGAAATTGCATAACACTGCAGAGCCCTCATAAAAAAGTTACTATAATGTGTGTCATGATTGACTTTTATGATCAATGCTGCTGTTCATCCAAAAGTCCGCAGCAGCAGAACTCCCAATAAGCAAGTCAGATCCATACTTCTCAGGCCGGACTACGTAGTAATTACAATTGCCGATTAGCTACATGTGCATTATTGGATGTAATTAGGTGTTGATTAAAATTGGAACATTACTTGCAACAGCTCCAATGAGAGTGATAATGGCAGGGCCGAAGATTGGACCTATATCTGCATTCATCATTTAAAGAAACACAGGGCACATAACAAAAAGCATTTGCTCTCTCTATTTCTATATTACCAATAAATCCCGGGCACTGAGAGAAATGAATGATCTTTCGATGAAGCATGGACAGCAGCAGACAAGACAAATGTCCGTGCTTACATCAGATGTTCCCAGATACGAAACAATCCAACCACACCAATAAAGCAATCAATGCTAACCTAATCTCTGCAGCCTCAGCGGCACTTGCTTGCCATTTCTTAGCCCCAAAATGAAGAGGAAAAGAGAGCCTGAAAGGCATAAATAAATAAACCTCAAACCACTCGTGTTCTATTGCTGCCACTAAGGACGAGGGGGCACAAACAGCCATCGCACATCTACAGTGTATAAAGCTCATTTCGGATAGGAGCGCGGCTTTATTCAAGCGCAGAGGTGAATTACAAACACACTCACTTTCAAATTTGGTTAAAAGAGAGAGATAGAGGAGGAAGAGATGAGGGAAGGGAGGCTGAGGATGAGTCATCTCTGTCGGCCTGGTTGCCCACACTCCTCGCGCTGGGGGCCGACAGGGTGGGGTGAACACTTCTTTTTTTTTTTTTTCCTAAAGGAGGAGTAGACTGAAGCTGGCCTAGTCAAAGGTGCTTTTGGGGGGGATAAGCTGGGCACTGTGTCTCAAATGGGGACACTCGAGTGGGTAAAGCCTGCCTTAAAGAGAGCTGCGCCTTTTCCCCCCACTGTGACTCTTCATACCTCCATCCAAGCAGAACTAAGGGCGCTGCTCGCCGAGATACAAAGGGGACAAAATCACTCTTTCACACTTCCACACTCCCGTCTCTGCATACCCCCCGTGTGTGCATGAGTGTACGTACTGTACAGCGCAGACACAGACTCACGAACACACACCAAAAACCACACACACACACACACACAGGCACAGGCACACACACACACACACACACACACACACACACACACACACACCAACACACACAGTACAACACTCCCAGGCACAAGACTGCTCCCTTCTGGTCACACGGTGCGGCTACATCACCTCCCCACCCACCCCCCACCCCCACCCTTTAGCCCATCATCACATCAGGAGCAAAAACGTGGCTGGATATTGTCCAGATGCAGTTATAATTTCACTAATGCTCACTCAAATGTCAATGGGGTCCGGTGACAAAGGATTCTTAATCCCTCATATGAATTTAGCGCCCAAAGGCAGAGAAGAGGCGGAGTGTGTGGCAAATATGAGGGAGCTGCATGAGGGGGCATACATTACACACAACTTGTCTCTGGCCTTAATGGGAGTGTTCAGTGAATTCAGCTGATATTTAAATCAGCCGGCAGATCAGAGGGAGGGGGGTGGGGGGGTTGAGAATGATGAGCGTATCGAACTATTGAACTTTCCTTTATTCACCTGTCCCCGCTTGGCGAGATCCTGCACAAGCAAACGCAGATGAGCTGCCGTTGAGCCAAAGGCTGCAACCACACAAACACACCCATCCCATCAGCCGAAATCACTTAAGTGGGGCAAGAAACAGAGAAGAGCTCCCCAACCCCCCCCACCCCGTCCCCTAAGTGAGATGCTGTAGTTTCACTCTATTTGCCCAAATTATACTCCGCTGTCGGTGGGGCCGCCTCGTCCTCACGGAGTGATGAATCAAAAGTGAAAGGCTAAAACTGCTGCAATTTGACTTTTTCTCTCTCTCTCTCTCGCTTGCTCTCTCTCTCTCTCTCTCTCTCCCCTCTCATGCTGCCGTTGAAACCTGGGAGAAGTCGAAACCTGACGATGTATTTCAGAATCTGCACGGCAGACTGTTTGGCTGCAGGTTTGCCTCTGTGCCCAGTGTTCTCAGAAATCCATTAAAAAGCAGCTTGCAGAGCCACACTGCTGCCTTCACAAATGTAATATACATCGAGCTGAGTAGTTTTATTTATTTTTAGTTTTTTTTTTTTTTTTTTTTTTTTTTTTTTTAATGCAGACCAAAAAGATAAAAAAAAAAAAAAAAATGTAATAAACACAAGTTTATCTCACAGCTGGTCATCGCTCTAATGGCGACTATGTTCCATTTTTTGCATCACTTCTCCCAAAATCATGTCTTTGTGCTGAACCTTGGCAGCAGGGGAACATCTGATTTGACGAGTGCAACGACCACGTGTTACAAAGTCATGTTGATTAAAAAAAAAAAAGCTCTATAGCATGATCACTAACATCTGATTAAATCCTTTTCTTTGCATCTTTTGGGACAACAGTCAACAGGAGCCAGTATTTCTGGGTATTTCAGTTCAGATATTTCACATCCTCTCTTGGAGCTGAAAGTGTGGATATTTCATGTAATTTCAACAATCAGTGTATCAACAGCTTTACTTCCTGTTAGATCAGAGCGATCACTTTGGTAAAATGAGGTGAGATTAAAGGACTATTATGACTGACAGTCAGTGATTTTGTTTTTCTTTAATTCCTTTTGATCATAAATTACCTTCACGCCCGCTCCTGTCAGAAACCCTGCACACACACGGGGCCCATTGTTCCCCTCCAGCAGTGGCCCTCATCAGAAGGGACAGCTCCTGCAGTTGCGGCACCAATAATTACTTGACTTCATGTCATAATCAAATCCCTTTAATAATGGGAACAATTCAGCGATTGCCTGGCGTAATCAAATTAGCCAGAGTCTTTTTGGATTTTCAATTATCTCCAGTCGGCGGAGCACTTTATCCAGGGCGCTGGCTCCAGCTCTGACTCGGAGCTCTGTGCTGCACCGGGGCTGACAGCAGCAGCCTCACAATTACAATGAGGCCGGGCTAATGTGATGACAAGATCGCCTGCCTGCCTTACTTAGCCTTTCATTTGTGCTGGGTCTCCTCGGCGTCCCCGCTCTTATCATCATGTCCATGTACCTGCTCTGCACTGAGCAGCCAAACACACCGCTACCTCTGTTTACTGACTCTTTATGTGGAGGGCAGCCCGCATTAAAGCGCCGGGGCCACCATTTACTCTTTTACAGTTTGCAAAAGAAAAGGTTTGTCGAGCAGGTCTGCAGCCTCCTCTGATTCATACAGCTCTACAAATGCACACCTGGAGGCTGCTGGGTACGGGCGCCGACTGTTTGCCACCAGCTTTGAAGCAAAGTGGAGTCTTTGACACCGGAAGCCACCGGTGGGGGTAACGGCACCAATGAGGGAATTTGAAACTTAGCATGTACTGCTAGCAGCCATAGGGCAGCTGGGTTCGGCTTAGCTGTTTGGTTAGGAGGGAAAAAAGAGGATGAAATAAAAATCTGTTTGGGTTCACATATACTTTTGCCTTGAGCTTCACCTAAACCAGCATGGATTCATACATTAGATGTATTAGCATCAATATAGTTGCTCCACCCAGGATTCATTGTTATGGTCTGACACAGTAAGGCTGCAATGACAGTGTTTTCTTCTCTTTCTCATGAAGCGGCTTAAAGGTCAGAACTTAATTGTTGTGAATGTTTCGACATCAAACTGAATGTTGTTTTGGAAATTTGAGTGAATATAATGCTTCCAGTAACAAAAGTTAACAAAAAAAAAAAAAGATGTTTCATTTAATGGTTCAATGGAGGAAGTGAAACAGTTACAAAAAACACAGTCTTTAAATAACACATCACTAAAACGTAAATCGCTTGTGAACTACTACTAGGTACTAGTAATAGATGTAAATGCAACAGTTGGCAACATGTATGACTTTTCTATCCTTTCGGAGTCGGTCAAACAGAACTGAAAAGTGTAAAAATGTTTTGTTAGTCAATAAAAGTCTTGCCACAAACTCTCAAAACTGGAATACATCACATCTAGTCTTGTTTTCTACCTTTAATGTTCTACTCTTAATCTAATGAAGGTGGGTAGATCAGATTAGAAAATAGACATCAAACAAATAAACAGATAAATGCTGCATTATTAGCATATCCAAAATAATCACTGAAACACTGCAGAGCAGCAGGCAAAACAACACAACAATCATAACTACACTTCATACCTATCAGGATGTCCCACACGACTCCCACCTGATCGCTGCTCTGATCTGCTTCTGATTGTTTTAACGTCGAGGAGAAACTGACTCGAGTACTCAGAGATCAACTTAATTAGCTCCTGTTCGTACGACGCCATGTTTGATGCGACCTCTGACCCCTTCACTGATTTGTCATTATCTGTCGGATTGAAGTGGTAAGAGGCAAAACGAAAAAAAAAAAGCCGCCGGATCTCCGAGGCAATCTACCAGACGAGAGACAACGGCGCTCTCGCCGCCGCATTAATTGAACACGAGCGGCAAAAGGCCGCCTTTTTCCTCGTGTCGACTTATAATAAAATTCATGTCCACCTGGAAATATTCTCTGCCAACACTCTTGCATGTTCAATAAATTTTGCCTTGAATGATGGACTGATAGAGAGGCCCCTGAAAATAACATATTGATGCAGATAAATAAAATCTTCTCAGTCGTCCCTGAGTCTTTGGCATGAGGCACACGTTCATCCAAGTTTCACTTTTGCAGATAAACTTAGAAAACAACTGACACTGCAGCAGGCAAAGCAAGCAGTGCTGGCCAAATTTATAGTGAGACACTAATTCTCATAGTTACTCCAAAGCCTTATAATCTCTTTATGGGTGAGAGTGGCGGCAGCTGTAGTGTCCTCAGAGCAGGTGAGATCCGTGACACAGATTATGAAAAGTGAGTGATGATCTTTTAATTTTCTACGAGTAACCAGAACACGAAGCGTTCCCCTCACACACCCAGAGGAAAACTGCACCCCAGTTGCACATATGGCAGATTTAAAACATTAAAAAATATAGATGTGTTTTCAAACTTTGTGGCAGCAAAAGATAGCAGCACCATCAAAAGGGAGTTATTAGGTTTACAGTGAGGGGCATTTTGGACCAGATCAGACGACTGAGTAAAATTTCATGCATTCTTGTCAGCGGGAGTCCAGTTTCTATTTGAAGAAAGAAAAAAAAAAAAAAAAAAGTGCTACATAACCTGAGCCACAACAGTGTGACTGTGCAGTCTGCAGGCCGAGCTGACCAGAGGCCAACTCCCAGCAAATGAGGACAGCTTTGGATTTTCTTTTTTTTTTTTGAGAGAGAGAAAACTGATAACAAACCCATGAAATGACCAAAACCAACAATGTGTCACCCCGTCTCCGAATCCTTCCTGACTGGTTCCTACGGAGGATGGAATCTTTAAACAAAGCTTACAAATATAGAGTTTCATTAAAAAAAGAAAAAAAAAAAAAAAAGTAATTTCATAAAAGAGCTGGCCAATGTCGTTTTTAACAACAGTTTGTTGAACAGGAGGAAACAGTGCATTTGTTGGGGATTTTCAGCTGTAGTGAGTCTGTCTGGCAGCAGGATGGTGTGTGTGTGTGTGTGTGTGTGTGTGTGTGGGATTCAGTCAAAACACACCACAGTATATGTGTGTGTGTGTGTGTGTGTGTGTGTGTGTGTGTGTGCAGTGTGTGTGCTCATGGTAATGAAGGAGCATGTCACCAGTGCAACAGTGTGTATCACTGATGAGTTTTTAATAGTTTTTGGACAACAATAGAGCTCTGGCACTGAGGAATAACAAATATCAAACACAGACAACATTTGTTAGTGGGATAAATTCATTGTTGGTTTAGGGCTTTTCGCAGCAGTAAAAAAAATAAAAAATAGAAAATAAAAAAATAAAAAAAAGAGAGAAGATCATCTGACTTTAAACTACAGTATCTTGTCACCCTTCTCAATGAGCCTGAATTGAGTTTTTCTGGTGTAAAGAGCCAAAAAGGCACGGAACACTATTCATTCTCATCCAAAACCTGCCAGACTGAAAGCAGCTGCTTTTAGTCACAGACCTTCAAAGAAAAAGAAAAAAAAAAAGAAAGAAAGAACAATGCATGATCAAACATTTCCATAATTTAAACATTACATTTTAATCATGTTGCCTTGTGGAAGGACAAATAGATAAGTATAGTCATCTCCCTATTTACTGTAAATGTTCCTCCTCTCCTTTTACTCATTGACAGTTTCACTGAAGTGATTACTCACCCCTGTTGAGGATTTTTTTTTTCTCTCCCCCTTCTTGAATATTCTGTATTTGAATATCATTCCATAATCAACACAACATGTTGTTGCTTGTCTGTGTTTATATCGCTGATTTGCATTCAAATCATATTTTCCCCTTTCTCTCCCAGCATGCTCAAGTGCAGATGCTCCAGAGGTAGCTGGGAAAAGGTTGTGTGTGCCAAATATACTGTAGGAATAAATAAACACTTTATCAAGCCATGGAAGAGGGGGGTGGTGGATGGTGTGGTGGGGTGGGTTGGTGGGGGGGACTTATGTACGGGGGGGAGCAGACGAAAAAAGGAGGGAAAAAGACTCCATTGTCCTCTTTCGAACGAGCAGTGTGAGAAGTGATAATTAACCGGTAATTAATTTGGTGGTCTTTATCTCAGAGCAATGTGTGCTCTGCGAAAGATTAGGGGAGCTTTTTAATAAGCAGCATAGAGTTTGATTCTGCTTATTTCCGCCTGCAACAAATAAGCCTGTGTTTGTTTATTCCAGACAGGCAGCTGGCAGAGAGCTGCTGATACGTTCACAGGAAGGCTTTCCCACTTCACTCCCTGACTGCTGCTGCTGCTGCTGCTGCTGCTGCTGCTGGAGTTGGTGGTGGTGTTGGTGGTGGTGGAGGAGGCCTGGATCCCTGCATGTGCTGAGCACCTGACATCAGAACGCCACCGATAATTACAGATGAATGAATTCTCTCCTTCCCTGCTGCAGCATTGTATTTACAGTACAGCAACACAATGGCAGCTAGATTGGGTTTTAAAGAAGTGTTGTTAAAAGGTTCGTCTGCGATCATTTTCATCATCAATTTGTTGGTTTCATTAGACATATAAGATAATAAATTTAATATATTTTAGTAGTAGACTATACAGGCAATGTGAAGATGCCACCTAAGGCTCAGTGTTTTTCAGTGTTTTCTGACATTTAATCAAGGAAACAACGGGCAGACAAATGGATTATGAAATTAACAGCAGCCCTAGTGCACTCAATATAATCTACTTTTATATATTTATGGAAAAGGTGAAGGTGAAAATGTGATTTTTATTTTGTTTAGACGTTTCTTCGTTTGTATTAAGCTGTGTGTGTGTTCCTATCACTGTGGAGATCTTGGTATATTTTGTGTCCAAACAGTGCTGTTCTCTATTTCATAATGGTCTAAAATAACTTACTATAGTTAATAATAATAATAGTAGGCTGATTTATGAAAGGCTCATTTGGTCCATAGAGCACACAGTACCTAAATACAAACAATACATAGGTTTTGTCTCGACCCAACTCAGTACATGTTAACGACTCTGTGTAATTTCCTACTGACAAGCTGCTGTTTATGCTCAGAATTTATATGGGAAGGAGATAAATAAGGAAGGATATGTGATAATCTCATTATTTCATCAGCATTTCCTTTGCTATATGAAATCACACAAAATGAGTATTAAGTTCAATTAAAAAAAATAAAAAACTCAAACACAACCATGCAAGTAAAACAATCTGATAAATAATAAATACTTCATTCCTTCACATACCAAAAGCTGCTCATGGGTTCTTTTTTTTTTTTTTGGGTTTACAGTAAAAGCAAATCCAGAGCACTGCTGCCATCTACTGGTCCAGACTGACAACAGAGCAGCACAGTGAGGAGAGGCCAGTCAATCAGAGCAGCACACTCACACACAGCTGCACATGAAATGAGATCCATGTTTTTCAGCTCAATCCAAAGATCTGATTATGACATCACTGAGAATGTTTTTTTCTTCTAATTTCTAACAAGTGTTTCATAAGTTATATAGTTATGTTTAAATGTATTTTCACAGCTGCATATGGTCAAACTCTTTTATCCATGTTTTAAAGTCGACAACTCATCAGACTCCGAACGCCTGCTGCTCAGCGAACATTCACAGAGAGACAGAGCAATGTTCAGGTTTTTGTCTCAACGCCGCGCCGCAGTCCCGCCCGTGTCCACCAGATGTCCCTGTGCAGACAGAAATGCAACGGCCGCGCGCCACTCCTCTGTCCTCAGCCGACCTCTTCTGAAAACTGCAGCAAACCACCCAGCGTGCCCCCCCTCCACCTTCCATAAGCCACCGTCCAAACCAACCCCCCACAACCACCCCACCCCAACCCACCCCCTTCTGCCTGCCAATACCCATCAGCCCCTGCACCCTCCTCAATGGAGGAGAGTCATCATGTCGCCACGCTGAACCCTGCAGAGGAAACAGATTCAGCCGGTTAAACAGGAGTTAAATCCTCCTGAGAAGCAGAGAACTGTCTCCTGGTTTATATTTAGCGTGCACGCACTCATAGGAGGCGGACGCAGTGAGAAGCCATGTCCGAAATGTCACACAAACCCACACCTACTTCCTACTGTACGTCCTTCACCAGATGACCTAAATCAATTGTCAGCCCACACGACGGGGTGAGTGCCCCCTACTGGAGCTTGACCTTAACACTCCTGTCTGCTGCTCAAAAGGCCTGGAAACAGGAAAAAAAATAAATAAATAAATAAATAAATAAAAAATAAAAAGATTAAATTAGACTGCTCGCAAACACAGCCGGTCTGTGAATAATGAATAGGAGATGAACACCGTTCTAAACAATAGGAGCCCCGGTGGCCGTTGTGCAGCTGTTCGGATTGGCTCCCAGCATGCACTTCACTCCTGGGCAGTCCGTTCCTTTATACCCTCTAATACAGTAGCACACAGAGGCCGCACCTGCTGTTCCTGTGGCTGCCCCGGGCTGTCCGAAAGCAACGCCACACAGCCAATAAAAGAAATATGAGCAGGATGAAGCAGGAGGGCAAACACACACACACACACACATGCACACACACACACACGGAGTGCTCCCACTCTCTCTATGAAGAATGAGGATATACGAGCACACAAAATCCAACTCTATTTGTCTCTGCTACCCCCCTCCCTCCATCTCCATCCTTTCCCTCTGCACTCTCTCTTCATCTCCCCACGGCAGAACTGACTAAAAGTAATTATACATGTTTAATAACTTCAAGGACTATAAAAACCGCTGTCGGGGGGCGAGGAGGTCCAGTTTAACGACGGTGATAAAAATGAGGGTAAGGAAGAGGGGGCAGAGGGAGGGGAGAGGGGGGCGGGGGGGTGGTGACAGTAAGAGAATGAGCTTGTGAGAGGAATCGAGGCCTCGGAAATATCCAGGGAATTACGCTGCATGAAAAGTAGTTCAGGCCCATTCCGACGGTGAGTGTAAACTCTACTGGCATTAGACGAGCTGACTGGCTCCACGTCAGAGACCGGGGTCTACTGTGATACCCACAATCCTCCTCTGTTCTGTCTACCAGTAAAGCTCGGAATATGCCATGCCCATGTTCCTCGGGAGTATTGTCTTTAAAAGTCAAACAGACAATGGTGATGAGGGAAAACCCGTTTCAAAGGCGCTGAAGTGAAGCAAATCTCTTGTAGCTTGCATCCTGACGGAGTCAGACACTCGTGGGCTGGGCTTTTATTAGTTTGAATTCTGGGAGTGTGGGATTGACGAGACAAAGCTATGCTGTCTGCTGTGTGAGAACACAGGGCGGTGAAGGAGAGATCGGGCTTTTTTGCCATAGACACTGAGTGATCCCAGGGTTAGTTCTGAATTTCTCTGCCTGCTCTGACTGACTGCAGTTCTGCCTATTTGGTGTGCAGCACAGCATGAAAATCCTCCGAATAACCCCCAGTTCACTCATTCCCACAGCAGCCTGAACACTGCGAGAAGACTCGCCATGTTTTGGGCGAAGGAAACACGTATTGGATCAAGCAGCTCATCTACTTTTACTGACCTTGGCTGAATTACATTTTTTAGCTTTCGTTTTGTTTTCACTGTAACCTCCTGATCATTGAATTATTGGAAAAAGTGTCGAGTTTTCTCAGCCTGCTCTCACTGTACAGTGGAATTCCTCTGCAGTTCATTGTGAGCAGGAACAGAAGGTCTGCCGGGTTCATGCTGCCTCTGCTCTTCCTTGCCCCAGGCTTGAGCATTTTGCAGTTATGTATTCTTTCCCAATTTCCTGACCTTGTCCAGGTCCAGGTGAGTGTAGACGGGTTCAATCGACCCAGATGCCCGGCAGGTCTGCTTGGCCCGGGCTGTGCGGAGGCGCCCGCTGCCCCGCTGAGGACGTGGGCGAGGAGTGTGAGGGACACTGGGAGGAGGCGGAGGAAGAGAGGACATTCCTTGGCCTCAGGTGAAGCCGGGCGCAGTGCCGCAGTGCCGGACGCACACTGAGAGCAGGAATATATAAACACACTGAGCTGCAAGCTGCACCCGCTGGCACACATGCGCACACACACACACACTCAGTCAGGAAAAACATGCACAGGCATGCATAAGGCCTGCTTGGATGTACACATTTAAATGACATTCATAATAAATCTGAATGTAAACATAAAGGAAGCGCACACATCTGATATAAAAACACACAGCTACACAGGTAGCGCCTGTATTTATATCACAAATACAACACCAACACACTGTCGGGTATTACAGCGCGCTGCCATCCTCCTGCTGCTACTTCCGGTAACGACAGCCAAGGCCCCAGCTCTAAAGAAAGAGAGAAGCCAGGGATCAGGCCTCTGCGCCTGCCAACACCACAGCCACCCCCCACCCCCCCACCCCCCCACCCCACCCCACCCTTCAGGACCATACTGCCCCTCAGATAAACCCACTCAGCTCCAGCAGCAAAGCACAAAAGGATGTGGGAAGACTGTGGCAGGTGTCCCAAAAACAGAGTGGACACACTCGCATGACAAAATATTTTGCTGATACAAACACAAGGCAGAGAAAAAGAAGAACATGTAGGTGCAAAGTTACACACCGGCATCCAATACAAGCTCAAAAAAAAAAAAAAGAAGAAAGAAATCCAAGAAGTGTGTTCAATACTTCCTCCAGATTTCTATTTTTGTCAGTATGGAAAAGCCTCCGATACAGAAGTTGGGCCATCTCGGGACACAGAGAAAATCCTCACTCAATAGTAAAGGAACTAACACTGAAGCACTAACGACACCTTTCAGCCTCTTCTAACTCATAGTTTTGGTATTCAGTCTACGGTTCAGTCGCCCCGCTTTCATCCAGCTCGTTCTCCAGCAGCAGCAGGCAGCTGTTCACAGCAAACAGCAACAGTTTGCTAACATGTTCGTCATCACAAATTTATAAGTTGAAAACATGTTTGGGGGTGTGCATCTGTTATAGCTGCTTGTGAAAAATAATGACTGCGGCTTCGACATTAATAAAAACAATATTCTAACTACCACTGCTGATACTAATAATATTAGCATCACTTTCAGATTCCACTCAGTAAATTACTTCAGTTCCCCAGTGGTGCAGTTGTCAGGGATCATGTTATTTATTGGGTACTGTAGTGTGGTGGTTATCCTGTCTCCTTCCCATGTTAAAGGCTGTGAGGTCAACACCAAGTGGAACCACCTTTTCCTATAATTTCCTGATATGGGATCCGTTTATCTTATCTTGAACTAAGAACTTCCCCTCGCAATATTAATCACTAAACAGGCCTGTAATTCATTTATTTTTGTTAACTATTAATGTATCAGTTGGTGTTTAATCAGCCCACGTTTAAAAAATGTCCATCACAGTTTCCCATAGTCCAAGCTCAATTCAATTTATAATAGGATAAAAAAAAATAAGAAAAAAAGCAGCTAATCCTCACATTTGAGAAGCTGGAGCCAGAGGATGTTTTGTTATACATCTATTTGTTTCTGCTGCCATTCAACTAAAGAATTACTTCACTATCAATAAATATTCTGTCAAACAGACTGTATTTTCCTTTATCACATTAGGTGTGGGGCACACGGCCCGGATCAGATCTGACTCATAATAAAAGTCCAGCAGTGAGCCAATACAGGCGCAGAGGAAGACCAGCACACTGACACAAACACACTCGTGCCTGCCGAGTGACAGAGGAGCGGGATCTGTCGAGGAGACGTTGCCTTGGCCTCAGAAGATGGCTTCCCCTCCAGAGCCACAGGAGACAGGAGACTCAGCGCTGGCTGGCTTCGGGTTAGCTCCATTTGGCAACCAGCAGGCCGAGCTGGCCTCGACGTGCTCACAAATGAGTGTGGAAGGAAAAGGTGATGATGTGTGCGCGGCGGCAAAGCCAGTGGAGTCATTATGAGAATCCATCATGACTTATTATCACCATAACTGATCATATTGTACACACGCATGGTTGTACTGTTCTTGGATGACAGCCTCTTATTTTCTCGGTACAAGCGCTGATAGAAATGAGAGGCTTGTTGTTGCCGCCGCCCCCGCAGCACCCAACCCTGGCCCGATCATGAGATACATGCAGTAAAACTGCACGCCTGCTCATTTGATGACAATGACCTCCCCGACTCAGCCGCCTATTTTCAGGGAGCTTTCAGGAAGTGTCTTTTTGACAGGCTGACACGCTGCTGTGCCTTGTCGTGAAAGACAATTCCAATCAGAGCTTCATTCAGATAGCGCCATTCAGAAAACAGGAACAATGGAATAACTGAAGTCTATCATGTTCTGCCATGTAAAACAACCTTTGGGCTAATTGTTCCCAATTAGGTGGCTGACACAAAGGGAGGCTGACAAGCACACAGGTGCCTGTCTGGCTGACTGTCTCTCAGAGGGGTATATCCTAGCTATTTAGCTTTGTTAGCTTCACACGGCTCTCAATGCGTCTGTGCACATCAAACCAGAGCCTGGGAAATAAACAGAAGTGGTGTGATTTATAATGAAACAAAAAGAGGAGGGAGAGGGGAGGCAGCAAGGATTTTTTTTTTCTTTCTTTCTTTCTGTTTTTTTTTTTTTCCAAAACATGTTGATGGAGCAGAGTGAATTATTCAGGGTGTGAGTCTGACTCTCTCTGGGATGCAGCTGTAATGTGCAGCACATTAGCTCCAGGGCTCAGTAAAAGTTTGTGGTGGACGAGAAGTGTGGAAGTAACTCGGCTGAAGAACTGCACTGTACTTTACACAGCGTCTTGCCCTATCTTACAGCATCTTACAACATTATCTTACAGTGTGCAGAACTGACAGACTCGTCAATTTATGGACTAATACTTAATATCATCCTCTAAACATGCAGTAGTTTTCCATAGTTATGTTCATTAACTTCCAGATGTCCCTCCTTCCATGGCTGGATTAACCTGTTGGTGGTCCGCGGGGCAAAAATGAGCTGTTGGGCCCCTACTGACACCCCACCCCCATCCCTGACCTCCCACTGTCTGTGCATTGTGTAAACTCCGTCGCGTCCAAATGTACATTAAATACAGAGCAAGACACTCTGTACTGTTCGAAAGGTTTTCAGTGTCAGTTTGTTTGTGGTGATTTGATTGAACACAACTTTATTCATTTACTCCCTCTCCCTACTTCATTAGGCTCCGCCCAACCCTTCAACCCACATCCTCCCTCGTCGCGTTCGTTGTCTCGTGCTAACGCAGGAATCGGGAAGTTTAATAGCCTGTGGGTCGGGCCACACCGACATCTTCCAGCAGCTAAAACTAGCTCAAAGCCTCAGTGTGTTCGTGTATTGATTGACAGCCGTGAGCTACCATCCCTGATTTAGGTGTCCTCTGACCTGTTGGAAGGGCGAGGCTCACTCTCTCCACTGTCTCCGACAGGAACACACCTTTCTACGGATTAGAAAGCTTTGGAGTTCTCATATGTTAGCTATTTATGAGCTTTTTCACCCTGACAGAAACCAGACTTGTATTCCTCTTGTCTTTGCGTATTTGTCCACAACATGATGAGTAACAGATAATGGACAGCTGTTGAATATTTTGCTGTTTGAAAAGTCAGAGCGGTGGAACTCTCCTCCATCCTCTCCTCAAAAAACTTCCACCTCTAACGTCTCCTGATTTGAATATTGACTTGACATGATGAGACCTTCCCCTTGAATCTGCTCAGGAGACACAAACTGGTGCCATTCATCACTAAAGTGAAGATATAAAACGAAGGCTGACATCTAAATGATTCCTCCCAATCCCCCATATTTCACAGGAGGCCTACTAATATGAGTGTTGACATTTAAATGAACATTCTCAGCTATGGGAAGGTCTAATTTGATCAATGCAAAAATCCAAAAAGAGGAACCCCCTCCTCCATCGCCCACCTGCGCACACACGCATACACAATCACACTCACACACAGTGATGTGAATCTCCCTGTACATCTGTCACCTTCATGAAAGGAGACCTCCCGGTGACCTGGCCGCCATAAAGACAAGTCACTGCTCACCGTTTCACTGCAGGCTGCCTGCATCTGAGCCTCATCCGCCACCAACGCCGCTTTCATCCAACATGGTTGCAGGCAGCGGGGGGAACACACAATACAGCGGCTTCACAGAGACATGAGACGGCAAACAGAGACACAGAGATACGAACAAAACCCCCGTTGCATGGCAGCGTTGACAGAGATAAAGATCCTCGTATTTTGCAATAAGTCCCCCCCCCCCCCCCCCTTTTTCCTAAAAAACAAAACCAGCAGCAAAAATCTCAGGTTTGATCCCAAAAGGTGTTACGTTTGATTTAACGAGGCCAGTGAGTTACTCCAACTGCACGGGAAATGATGAAATCTCATGACAATGTCATTCATGATGCACAGAGAAGAAGCAACAAGAAGCAACACACTAGGGAAGATTAACAGAGCGAAATCATACAGTGTTAGGAATCGAAACGATACACCGCGCTTAAATCATCCGCATTATTCAGACTTTGAATTTTCTCTGAGATTTCAATCAAGCCTTTCTCTCTCTCTCTCTCTCTCTCTCTCTCTCTCTTCCGTTTTATTATTGGTAATGTTGTTGTGTGGCAATTGGTCCTTGAAACCCTGAACTTCATGTGCTCAGTGTAGTATAAAAGAACAGCTTATGTAAATACCGCCTTTCTAGGTCACAAAGCGATTCACAATAAGAGACAGATACAACACTTTTTTTTTCACCTTTTAACCAAGTATCACAGATAAACATCCTGGCGGTGCTGTGACGGAGGCGTCCAGAGGATTATAGATACACAATATATTACTATTATATATACTATTATATGTTACAATGCATTATTATACGCATACTTTTTAGCAAGTGTTATAAGAATATAGGAAGAGGAAGAGAGACTAACTTATTCGTAATAAACAGCAGTGGCAACAATTTACTCTACATCCCCCTTTTTTAGCAGTGAAGTACATTTACTTGTACTGTACTTTCCAGCATCTGTATATTGTACTATCAAATATTGTACTTTTGACTCCACCACATTTTTGTGAAGTACTCTTACTTTGAAGAAGAGCTTTTAGCCAGTGAATGAATTTTATTTTATTTTGAAATGTGATAGGTCATACGCTGTGTTCATCACAGGAGAAAAACCAATCACAGCCAACTCCTCCACTGTCAGTCATGTTTGAACCTGTCAGTGTCCTAACCATGGCTGCCTCTGATAAAGATGAGGCAGGAGATTCTTCAGCAGAGCAACCACGGCCTTATCTCAAGTCCAGGATTCCCTTTGTTTTAAATGTTTGCTGTGTTTACCACGACCAAACTTCATCACTGGCTAAAAAAAAAAGAAGAAAAAAAGGGCTATGTCTATAGTCTTTGTATCATATTCTACAAGCTGTTTATTCTACAGGTTCTAGAGTCAGTCAGTCAGTCAGTCAGTTGTTTCAGAGTCATTAGGTTCTGTAAATGCTCTGTGGAACAACAAAACAACGTGTTTATAAAAAAAAATCATAAACAGCATCCTTTTAATAAATGGTCTATACTATGATGTAGATGAAGGCTGCTGTATAAACAGATAATGAATAATAATATAGTAAAACACAGTTGTAACAATATGGAACATGTCCTCACATGTTCTACTATATATTTTGTGTTCCAGGCTAGCTATGAAATATTTATATACTGCTTATAACCGCTAAATGTGGGGACTGAAAGTGTTACACAAGAATAAGCAGCAAACTTGCAGAGTCTTTGTGCTCAATCAGATTTTCAAATTCAGTTCTTTTAAAAATCAACACTGATGAACTTTTGAATAAATACACAGTAACTCATAAAATGTTTTAAAAACTAGAAAGGCACAAAACTAAAATTATTAATCAATCTAAATTTCCTGTGTATGAAATAATGAACAGGGAAACGCAGGAATCTTTATGTACATTTAAGGCCTGTATGATAAATATAACATGTAACTGCATGGACAGATAACCCAGCCTCACCTCACATACAGCCAGCACTTAGAAGCATTTCTGAGGCACACACACACACACACACACACACACACACACACACACACACACACACACACACACACACAAACAGACCCACATGCACTCAGACACACACATCAATCGACGGCATATCAACACCCACTGTGGCCTCCCGCCTGCTTATGAGAATGTGTCACCTCTTGTGGCACCCGGAGCAGATAGCAGGAGGCCGAACCAGAGTGTTTAACTCGGGCTCCGGTGAATGGCTGTAGGTCACCACTGTATCATCTCCCCACTGCACACACACACACACACAGGGGCTGCCAGGTGGCTTTTATTTGACTTTAATGTGGAGAAATATTAGATTTTTCCTGGGCAGGCTAAATCCTTCCCCTGGGCTCCCAGATAGCCCTGCAAAAACCGTACACAGAAGACGGGTCAATAAGAGCCCTGATGCCAAATCTCCTTAAACTCGCTCTTTATTCATGAATATGTGCTGAAACAATCTTTTGGAGGTATTAGGGAGTTTGTGAACAGAGTACGGGCCTCTCTAATCCACTTTACTTAACACTTTGGACAGAAATTTAAACATGCTCACTACTGCACTTTAAGCCCGTAAAGAGGACGGATGATGTGCCACCTTCAGCTGGTCCGACTGCGGAGGCGACATTTTCACTTTTTTAATTATCAGTGTGTTATTGTGGAAGTAATGAGACCACCTCCTGTAGGTGTAATTACTGCAAACAAATGAGATGATTCTGGGCTTTTTTTTTTTTTCTAATGCAGAAGATACTGTTATTCTGAGTTTTGTTTAATAGCATTCATTTTAATGTAGGAGATAAACATTTAAATTCTCTCTCAGCCCTTTTGCTGCTCCCACTCTGTCCGCGGAAAACGCTTTGAAACGCAGCACCGCTCATTTTTCTCAGCCCTTCACAGTCCTCCAGCTGCTTCAGTTTCCAGCTGTTGGGCTGAAATCGATTCTCACCTGGTGTTTTCTGAGCTAAAAATCTTGTACAGGAAATTTAGCTTGCAGGATTTAGGTTTGTTTCCGCAACACTATCACATTGTAAAATGTGGAGGAGGCTGCCAATCTTTACTACAATTGTCTTTTTTTTTTTTTTTTTTTTTTTAAGTTTGTTTAATTACACTCGTGTGTCAAAATTCACGCAGTAACGAGTGTTCATTTCAAAATAATGCATGTACCTTTTAGCAGGGTTTTTTTTTTCAGGGTAATCTGTGCATATTCCCTCACATTACAGCTTTAGCCACAGGTTTTGTTTTATCAGAGAACCATTACTGCCATTAAATCAAATACGGAGCTGCCATCAGTACCAGGGAACATACAGAGATTTGGAACAGGAGTAGTAAATAAAGAAAATAAAGAGATCCAAGCCTGAAGTATTACTCTGCAACCTGTACAGGTGCAACTCTGTCTGTCACACTGTTGTTCAAACTATAACCGGATCATGAAGGCTCTCAGGCAGCTCTATACTGAGCCACACAGGAAGTGTCACATTAAGCTTGTCTTTCAACAGCCACCATGGCATTCGGCCTTCACTAAGATAATGAGAAATACTGAACACTGCAGGTCAAAAACATCACAGCTTCAACCTCAACAACAGAACACTCGCAGACCACAGTTTATTTTAAAGCTGCACTAATCATTAGTCTGAACGTGAACAGGGTCTCAGTTCTCCTCGGCTCTATCGAACATTTTAGCGTCTTTTAGCGCATTGTGCTCTCATCAACCCCCGTTTCCAGCTCGTCCTATCCAGCGCTGAACAGCAGAGGGACAGTGAAGCGGGAGGAACGTGCGGCAGCGGTGGACGTGCCAGATGTTTTTCTCAGGAGTTGGTGGAAGCAAAAACGGAGCTAAAAGCAGAGTGACTATTGGATTTAAGTAAACTATCTGCGTGGATGACGCAACTTAATAATGTGATAATATGTCAATGTGGCGTTTCGCTGTCACCAATTAATCAAATAAATAAATAAATAAGTGAATGAATGAATGAATGAAGGAATGCAGCTTTAGGCTGTAAATAAAGTACACAGTTTGTGTGTTGTCACCAGTTATCACCAAATCAAATACAAGCATAGTTCTAATAGCTACCTGCTAATAAAAGAACATAACGTTCTGTTATTTCTACAATATTCTTGACTGATTCCGATGGATTTTTCAAGGCCATTGCATAATACAAATGTAATATTGTTTTCAGAGAAAAAAAAAAGAAGCTCAGTATGTGCCACAAAGCAGAACGGCAGCATATGTCAATTTACTAATGGTTTATCCAACAGACTTGGTCGGCCCATCCCCCAACAAACACACACTCAGCCTCTAAACGGCCTGGTAGACAAGCACATCGGCACAGTGGAACATTAATTAAGCTGGAGCGTGTGCACGGCGCGGCTTTCTGATGTACGCAATATGACAGAGGTGTGTGGGGGGTGTGGCTGCTTCTGAGAGTGTGTGTCTGTGGATAGGATGCACATATGGGAGTGGGTTTGTCTGCTTCGCCCCACAGAATGACCCATGAAATACAAATACACACACACACGCGCGCACGTGCAGAGAAATCCTGAAGATTAGTGATCGTACTCCATGACCTCGTGACTCTGATGCCCCACCCCCTTCCTCTCGCTCTCTCTTTCTCCATCAGCCAGCGCGATGCATCTTTTCCCCGTGTTTTACACTCATAATAAAATGCTCCATCCTGCTCCTACACACTCCTCCTCCCCCTCCACACGTTCTCCTAATGAGATAAATTAGCGCCTTGCAACAGATGCATGGAATATACACTAATGGCCACCATCTGTCACTCATCTCAGGGAGATGGAGTGAGAACGCGGCGCTAAATCCGATCACAAGCCCCTGGCAGAGCCCCACCACGGTGAGGAGGAGGAGGAGGAGGAGGAGGAGGAGGGAGGGAGGGAGGAAGACACACAGAGACAGAGAGAGAGAGAGAGAGAGGAAGACAAAAAAGGGAGAGATAAAGAGTACAGTACAGAGCGAGGAGGGGGTGGCAGTGTGGGGGTTTTAGGTGCAGACCGGACCGCGGTGCAGTACAGTAAGTGGTGGAGAGGCGTTGGAGCTGCAGTACAGCAGGTTAGAACTGGTGGTGATTCAGCACGCACAAGATTTTCAGAAGTGTCCAAAGGGGGTTTGTTCAACTCCCTCTGGTCAACGATAACAAAAATTACAAAACACTTAGTTTTTTATATCTTGTGACTGCGTTCCTCTTTAACTGGGTGACTTTCTGAAGTGAATGCATAGGGAGGGGGGGGGTGGGGGGGGGTCAGTAGTTAGCGCTGTAAAGATTTGGGATTTTCAGGTAATTTTTCTTAATGTTGTCGATTCATTCACGCTCGTGTGTGAGGGTAATTGCTGCATGTCGTGTTTTTGCCGGTGTGTGTGTTTTGTCCTTCAGGGCCTCGGTTCCCCTTTCACAAATTCATTTAAAGCCGTGCTTACATTCACCTTTAATGTAATACTTTAGATATTAGGATGTTGGAACAGCAAATTAGACCTTCCCTTGAACCTGATGTGACTAAATTACATTTTTGTCAGTGAGGAGAATATGTTCAAGATGGGATCGGTGAAAGTGAAGCAACGGATCTAATGAAGCAGACGCACAGGGCATCTTCAGGTGGGAGATAGAAGTGTTTTATTTTATCTTATATTTTAAAAACAGCGAACAGGGAAATACAGAAAAACAATGTAGGTGAAAATAATGCAATTGACTCCAAGCTGGTGGTTACACATTTGAATTTTCTTCTCCTTCAGTCTTTCATTCTCTTTAGTTTCTTTATTGATCAATTAGATCAATTCCTCATTCTCAATATTTAAATCCTTTAATACGAAAGATTATGGGATTTAACATCAGTCCTTGAGATTCTAAATTTCTCTGCGGAGACACATTTTCAAGACAAAATCCCTTCCTGAGGTGACGAGTGAAGCCTCTTTGTGGTAGATTAACATTAAAAGTTCCTCATTCCCATTATGAACTGGGACTGGGGTGGGGGTGGGGGGTGGGGGGTGACTGGTTTCCAGTACAACACACCTTATTTGAATTGCACAATAACTCAGACACTAATTATTCTGAGGGATTAGAAACTTTCAGTTGAAGTAACTTCTGTGTGAGACGATGACGTTGGTGACTGAACTGTCTTGTTGTTAGACTACACATCTGGATGGGATTTGTTTTTTTGCAGAAGAGATCTTGATTTCAGTGAGAGCTGCTGACTGAATAAAGCTGGACTAACTCGCTAACCCACAGTTGCTTGAGGGGAAGTGTAAAAATATACATATAAAGTTGTATTCAAATCAACCAATTACTTTTGAAAAACCATTTAACAATGACAACAATACTACCTCGGCCTATATGAATATGGCCTTAGAAATTCTATTGGACTTCATAGGAACCTTTAAATAATGCAAATGACCATTTTCAGTTTTCAGCTCGCAGGGAGCAGCGCGGCTTTGCACTTCAGTTCAATGTCAGAATGAGCAAGGAGGAAATTGTGTGCGAGAGGAGACTTAAGCACCTCTGCGAAGGGCTTAAGTAGCAGTCTGAATTGCACCATTTATGCATAAGGTACCCAAAAAAAAAAATCACTTGGAAAAAAAAAAAAAAAAAAGCCTCAACGTCAACTCTCACTCTGGGATCCATCAGAGATATTCTAATAGAGCTTCCTCTTGACGGCCAGTAATTCCCTCAGCAGCCGTTCGCCGTCAGAACGGCGAGCTGCCGCAGAGCAGACGGACGTTCTGACAACCTGCCGCGGCTGTACCTGCGCCGAAAAAAAGTCAGCTTTTCATATCTAATGTCGCCGTGACACTTCCTCTGTGCAAATAGCCACAAATCCATTTATAGAATGTAATCAGACAATGATATATTCCGGTCTGTGCCGTGGCCGCACTGTACATTAGCATGAAGCTTATGATGAAAGTGAAGGGAAACAATGAGGAACAAAAAGGGTGATGAGAAGGCAGACAAGCTACGCATCTCCAGAACCAGGAGAAATGAATCACCCGCCGTGCTGCCCTGCACAGCTTCCATGAGAACAAATGGACTAAAGCCAGCTACAATTAATCACTATTTGCGTTGGAGTTGGCCATAATTCTTTCTTAACTGGTTTAACTAATGACAACAACTGGAAATTAATTACTTATTGAGAGAAATGAAACAGTAGGCTTTTACCAGTGGTGACAAAATAGAAAAAAAAAAAAAAAAAGTTTTCACAAGACTTTAAAATAAGATCAAGCATTATAAAGACTGCTAACATCACAAAATAATTAAAAGAAAAGAAAAATATTTGACTGTTCATCTCAGTGAGAGTTTAATCCTATAGCAATTAGATTAAATATTCATGTAATTAAAGTGAAAGTTATGAGTTTGAAACAACTATTTCTCGGATGTTCCCTTTTTGTTTAACAGAGGTTGTGTATATTGGACCGAACCAGTGATCCCCATAAAATTTCGAAATTCAGCAATCATACCACATCAACATTTCCACTGAAGGCTTCACATAAAATGTAACTGGCCTCATAAAAGCGGTGTCAAATGCAGCCAACCTCTCATAAAAACCACTGATGAAATTCTCAGACAAAACTATAAATGGCATCTGTGGAGAAAAATAATACTGCTCTTCATATAGAGCGGAGCTGCGGCGCTTTACTGCATTTTTTTTTTTCTTTTGCACTCAGATATGTTGCCCCCGTGACGCACATCTGACCGCTAAAAGCTGCAACACAAATTACACCGCAACCTTGAACATCAGAATGATGCACAAAAACCAAGTTAAACATGCAGTCCATATTTCTATACACATACTTTTTTTTTTTTAATACTGCACATGAAGGGTTTGCAACAGCTATTCATAAATCCATCTCAAAGTTTGTTTTGAAGTCCTGGAAGTCTTCTTCTGGGAGTGGTTTACTAAACCATAGAAATATCACCATCAACTTGGTCATGTTGCAGTTAAGATAGACTCAGGGGTTCCTATAGTCATACCCTAGTTTGGTTGCTAAGGTCTTAGACCAAGTATAAGACCAAGATAAGGGGAAAACCTTTAAATACTTAAGTGACCAATTTATGGAAACCTTAAGGAAAATCTTAAGGCGTTTTGTGCAACTGGCCCCAGATTGCTTAATTAAAAGTTATGGGATGTCTCGGCTAGGAAATATTTTAGTAATGTACACAATGGTTGCTAATAAATCCCATCAAAAATGGAAACAGGAATTGACAGAAGCATCTCAACTGTAGCTATATTTTTGCATTTGTCCACCAAATTAAATGTTGGTATTTTAAGGTTCTATGTGTTTCACCTTTTGTTGGGTGACTCAGCAAAACTTCAGATAATGTTCACAGACAACAGTTTGTTCAGTGCTGACAGCACTGGTGATAGGACAAGTTTTTATGATTGACAGTCATATTAGATAAAAAACAAAAAAAAAAGAGAGATTCTATGGCATTCATGTATTTGTTCAGGGTTTAACCTGAGCCATGCCAAACAACAACCACAGCGATCATTATCACATCCATACAGGGTCAGTAGTGCACAGCTGTTAGAATATCTCTTTAATGCAGTGGAATCGGATCAGTCCTCGGTATCGGGGAAGGAAAAACCTGTTATCAGAGCGTCTCAAGGCTCACACCGAACTCACTGCCGCTGATGGGTGAACATCATTTACTGTGTATTAATGAAATAAACTGGCCCTGCAGAGGAGTGTGGAGCTATTTTATTGAGCAGATTTTCCTGAGCTTAATAAAGCATCAGTCGGTCTTTTTCTCAGGCTGATTAGACGGTTTGGTACGCAGCCACGTCCTTTCAACACACTCTTTCATTTTGTTTTGTGATTGGTTGCTGATTAGTTGGATGTAATTGGATTTTTTTTTTTTTTTTTGTTCCTGTCTTTCTTTTCTTCTTTTGTCTGTCTCTTTAAAGTCCTTGGAGACTGGCGTGTGATAAAGGGCTGCGGAGACAAACGACCTTGAACTTTAACTTGAACTTTGTCCGCCTCTCTGTCTCCTCCCTGTCTTCCTTTTTCTCCGTCTTTCACTCCATCTTGCTCATCCTCATTTACATGGCCTGGGCTGCAGAGCTCGAACAATCCATTAGCTCGGCGAGGATGTTGAGGAGATCCATGCAAATAAGTGTGAAATTACGCTGTAATCAGTCATGTAAATCGCACCGGTTCTCAATCTGGGCATCATCATTTCTTTGTGCGTGTTTAGAAAATGGCATGCGGGGGCGATGGGTGAGGTTTAGAGAGAGCACAGGGAGAAGAAAAGACAATAAGAGAAGTATTTGACAAGGAAGAGGATATGAAAAACACTCCAAAAAAAAAAAAGAAGCTTTGATTCCTTATTCAAAACTGAACTCGTTTTTCCTGTTGGATTCGGTTTTAAAAAATTCATACCGTGATCAGCAATGCGAGACTTGCAGCGCATAGGCTTCCCGCCTCTTCTTTGATGAGGAGAAAGGAAAGGATGGAGAGAAGGAGTCTGATGAGACAGAGGGATGGTTTGTATGAGCTTTGTTCACAACAGAACAGCTACAGCACCGCAGCGTAATGTACAGGAGAAAATCATCTATGAGGAAAGTTTTCATGCACAGTGAAAGCAACGTGGAAAAACTTTCTCACCATAATAGTTAAAATTGGTTCTTTTACTTCTGAGAAAATATTCAATTAACAAAGAAAAGTTGAATCCCACTAGAACCACATGGTGTTTACTGTGTGTTGTACTCTGCAGTTCTCTCAGGTTTACTATCGCCTTCAACAATACAGAGCCGAACATCAGGTACTGCACGCTCATCGATTCGGACAAAAAAAAAAAGGAACATCAAGTACCACTGAAGAGAGATGATTTAAAGCAGACAGGATGAATGTGTCAAAGGATAACAATGGCTCGACACCATCTTCTTCTTTTTTAAAAAAAAATAAAATAAAATCTCAAAGAAAAGTCTGAAACCAACAATTAATTTACTCTGCTTAGGGTGTATTCAGATCAACAATAGCGAATGTCTCAAGATTTGCAGCAAAGCAATGCAATGTCATCCAGCAACACACTGCAGCGGCCAATCAAATGGATGCATCATTAACAACTAAAACTCTACGATGGATTTAGATGGATGATAAAGTGAGTGTCACTGATATATCTTTATAGAGCTGTAAAACCCTGTCTCGTAGTATATAAACAGCTGGGCAGTGTTTTGGCGCCTGCTCAGCCTCAGACTCATGGATCTATTACATGCGGCACACACCGGCTGTGTAGTGTCACGTCCTTTAACACCTGCAACACACACACACACACACACACACACACACACCGGACATGTCACAAACAAAGGCTAACGGTAGCAGAGCCAGGGCGTTGATATGCATAAGCTCTATGTGGACAATATGAATCTAACTATTCCATCACAGCACAAGTAATCTCCTAAATCAGTGCTAATATATCTATATCTATATCTATATAGATATATATATAATGATACAGTTGATATGGGGTAAATAACCAGACAGGAAGTTTGTTTTTTTCTTAATCCAGTAAATACTTGACAAATGAAGGTGCTGTAACACGAATCCATTAAAAACCCAATACTGCCATAAAGCAGTTGTACTCACTGATTTGTTAAATTGCCCATAATGGCATGATATGAAGAGAGATATTAAAAAGAGAGAGCTAACCGTGTAAAAACAGTATGATAAAATCTCTGATGGTATATATCTTTATATCCACAGGCAACCCACTCCACCCACAGCCCGATACAGAGCATGCCTCTGTGCACAGAACTGTTAAAAAAACATCTATAAGAGTCATACTGTTACATATCAGTTAGGTGTAGAGGCTTCGGCTACACAGAGAGCACTTGTTAGCAGGATGAATTCATTGAGAGTTTTGTCTGCTCATTGGATTTGACAATAAACAGATGAAATACCAGCAGTTCTGCCTTTTCGCTTGTGCCACACAGAAAAAGAATCTCTCTAAAAGCGCCGCACTATCAAGCCACTTGAGGTAAGACGAAGAAGCCTCAACTGCTGTAAATAAGTTCTTAAACAAAAAGAAATAAGATTGATTTTCCATATCAGGCAGTGGTTGGGTTTGTTGGGAGAAACTAGTGCCATTAGAGCTGCAGAAGTGGTGCTGGATGTGAGCGAGCTGATGATTGGAGTGAATTACACAGACAAAATGCACTTTCAGAATCAGTTTCACACAGTCACCTGAGTGTCTGCTGTTGACTACCACAAGCTGTAGCACAACACACCGTCTCGAGTGTGAGATTGCTTGTGTATACATGTGTGAGTGTGTCAGCATATGCATGTCGACAAGCCGGGGAGGAGTGTGAAAGCAAAGCACGAGAGGAGCAGCGAGACAAGGGATCAGGATTTTGGCTCAAATACAATTTGTGGAGGAGTCACTCAATGAGCTGACAGCCGTCAGTGAATCCTGGTGGGGGGAGAGCGGGCTGAGCCACTGTGGTCAAACACACACACACACACACACAAACACACACACACACACACATACACACACACACACACACACACACACACACACACACACACACACACACACACACACACACACACACACACACACACACACACACACACACACACACACACACACAAACACAAACACAGACAGAGATTCCATCAGCACCGGGAAGCTCAAACAGACAGATGGGCTAATTCGTGACTGACTGTGTGTTATGAAACATTATCTCTGTGTCAGTGAAATCAAAATAACATTTTGGGCGTAAACGCGGAGCTTGTAACTGCCAACACAACACACCACATGGCCGTGATAGATGCACGCGGACCGTGATGCATGGCCTCGGACGAAATGTTTTGTCGCTAAACTGCTGCAAACGCTGTTTATTGAGTCATCTGGGGTGAACCGCATGCAGCCGTATATGTTTGCCAATCGCATCCCACCTGCCAGCGCCAAATTAAGCCATCGAATCAATTTCAAGAGTCTGGAGGAAAATGAAGGCCATTATAGGCATTGAATTTTATTTGCTCTCTATTCAAAATTAAAGGCTATTGACAGACGGCTTTGTTTTGTTTTCTTTCAACCACTCTACTACGGTGAGAGTGGGGATAGGTGGCTGCGGCTGCATTTTAATGCCCTGCCCCTTTAACGGCCGGCTACAGAGCCACTTTATAATCCCCCTCGCTTGGGGATTTGTGTATGCGGGGAGTGTATTGTAGCTAACTGAACCTGGCTCACTGCTCTCCGCGGATGTTTTGTTGTCAAATAATGGGAGAGTGATGGGGTCCTACCCCGCTGCGAGCCACCGCAAAGATTAGACAGATCTTCACACTGGACGATTGGTGAAATTTATCACTGTCACTGGGTGCCAATCCAGGTTGTTGTTTTTTTTTTTTTTTCCTTTTTTCTTTCTTTCTCCCACCGCCCCCCACCCACACTGTTTGTGGTGGTTTCTCATTTGGAACCTGCAAACCAGTTGTCATGTGTACTTTCCACTCCAATAGTGATAGCTTTAAGCAGCGCCTCAAAAATCACCCTCTGCTTCATGCTCTCTGCACAAATGCTCATCGCATTCTCTGTCTGGCGTGCATGGGAAATTTTAGGGGGGCGGAGGTGATTTGTGTTGGTATGGATGGATGTGTGTGTCGTGACATCACTGAGCGAGTGATAAATCTGGAAAAGAAATGAAAACACACTTGCTGGGTGACAGGTAGGCAAATAGTGCATTCTCTTCCTTCATCTCCTTTGTCATCGACTCATTTTCCTCTCATTCCTTCGTCTAAAAGCAGAGGCATCTAACCACAAAAACGCTGACTTATATGAAAAATGCATTCATTTCAATTCATTTTGCACATCCTTCGTTCTTTAACAGGCTTGCTTAGTAGTTAGAGGATGTATTTTGTGTGTAGAGTTATAAGAATAATATCCAACCTCCAATTCCCAGGTGTAATCTCCATATCTGTTGAGGGTCTTTATGAGCCAGTGGACGTGACACTCGGCAGACTTCTACTGTAAAACCCTTCATTTAAACACCGTGTGCATGTGTGTTAATATGCACGTGTGTGCAAACCGGTTGCCAGTAAAGCATCAAGCAGGAAGGAGGGTCCCCCCCCCCCCCCCTTCCTTTCGTGAGTTAAGAGGCCGCGTTTCTCAGCCAGCAGATTTTGATCCCTTTCGAAGCGCTGCTGGAATTAGCATGCAGGAGAGAGCGCTGAAAGGTGCTCCAGCCCTTTTACTCTCCCCTCCACCCCCACCCCCCTTTCTCTCTCTCTCTCTCTCTCTCTGCCTCCCCTCTTCCTCAGGTAAAAGTAATGGATTGTAGCTGGCTCTGGCCTCCGTCCTGACGCGTCACGCCTGCTAGCCAGCCAGCCAGCCAGCCAGCCAGCCAGCCAGCCAGCCAGGGCCAGGCGGGAGAGAGCAGAGCTGTGGGCTCTGTTATTTAGCGTCCATTCCTCCACAGTCACACTCGCTAACTCTGAGGCCAGCTGTCCAGGCACACCAGGCCTCAAGGATGGCAGCCCGCCTTAACTGAGAGGTGACACCCCCCTCCACGTTCTTTAACAGATTGCCATCTCGGGCCAGCATGTTTGAATACCAATGCATAACCACAAAAAAAGCCTCCTTACCGCAGCAACGGACAGGAACAGAGAGGTACGATAAAAGAGACTTCCATTATAACAAACAATGAAAAGAAATTGACTAAAACTTTCTTATGGCAGAAGGTTAGGACATACAATATTCTCTTTATGTGTACTTACAGTATGTGAAAGCTCATATTTTTCCTCTGACCTCATCATGAACTTATGATTCTGCCCATCATCTTTTTACCCACAGAGACGTGTCTTGTTTTGTCAGTCGAAAACCAAGCAAAGCGGCAACTCTTCACATCCGAGAGGCTCAGAGCAGAACCAATGTGGCATTTCTGAACAATCGTTTGCAAACATTTCCTGTTCATCCACTTATCAACCGTTTAAGCTCTAGAATCGAATGTGGTCGCTTGCAGTAATGGACTTGCAGATTATTCTGTAGCATCTAAGTAGTTTTTTAGCCTCTTTTAGCTCAGAGTTTTGGTTTTGCTGAAGGTTCAATCTCAGTTTCCTCATTAGCAGTGTGCAACTGTGCGACTGATAAACCACTGTTTGCTCACGTTTTCACCATTACAACCACATGAGGTGATAACTGATAACACATCAGGGTTGTGTGTCGGTCAGCTTGTTGTGGAGTTCTTGTATAAGTGTTCCAACAACAAACAAAACAAACAAAAAAAAAAAAATCATTGAAAATAGCCTTAAATGCAACATGACTTTATTAATGTGCATCAGCATCAAATTTGACATGAACGTCAACCTGCACATCCGGATGCGCGTGGGAGCAAAGGTCGTAGCTGCATAATCGGTCCTGACAGTCACCCATCGCTCACACTGCAGCGGGCCTGTGTTAATGGGTATGTAAATGTACAAGTAAGTAGGTGTGCAGTGGGATGTGCAAGTCAGAGTGAATGTTGATGTACAATCAGTGCAGGAGTCCCCTCACTGAACTGACAGCTGTCTGTGAATCCTGGTGGGGAGAAGCCTGAGCCACTGTGCTTAATGAATGTGCTCTGCCATCAGCTCAGGATCTCAACCAAAACACATGAGCGCGCCTACACACACACACACACACACACACACACACACACACACACACACACACAGACCAGGATTAAGTCTACTGCAACATTAGCAAAACTGCAAAAATACACCCTAACTGAAAAAAAGACTTATTTGGACCAACTTCCTCACAACCATGAATGCTGTTACGGTGGTGAGTCACATCAGGCCCAATGCCAATGAGCAGCATTGTCAGCTGTGAAACAGGTCAGGCAAGCAGCACTTATGGGACTTTTCAAAGTAACATAACAGTTCCAAAGAGGACAAATCATCCATACCCACATTACAAGTGCATCAGTCAAAAAAAAAAAAAAAAAAAAACAACTGCAAAATGGGTTAATATCTCAAGGGGGACGAGTCGAGAAAATGAGGACAACATCTGCCAAAACAAACTGAATCAACAAAGAGGAAGAGCCGACACAAGCTGAAAACTCACCGACGGGGATGTGACGATACGCACTGTACATCAGCCCGGTGTCAAACACTGCTAATTGGAATGACAATCTAATATGATCCTCCTGTATCTAAATGTTTGCAGTGGTCTAAGTGCTTTTCCATTATGTGATAATGTTAGGAAATTTGACCTGTGCGATTTGTTTTTCTTTCTCCTACAGAAACCCAGCCGCACAGTGCATCAATGAAAACAAAGCAATTTATACACGTCTCACAACTGGAGAGCATTTAGAAAATACAAACAGCCTGCATGGCAGTTTTCTATCACATTTGACTGTGTCCTATAATATTTTATTTAATGTGTGGAGCTGTTCAGAGCAAAGCATCTGCATGAACACAGTCCACAATCCTCCACATGCTGTCTGTTCAATGAAAGCAGTGGCAGTCGTGAGGTGTCGTTCACGTGTAAATTGTCACAGAAATAGACACAAGACGACGGTTTAAAGCTACAGACATGTTTTAAACTACATCTACTCTTACTTCCTGACTCAGAAATCTGGATTAGGCCTTGAGCCCCGCCCACCACCTGCTGGCTCCAGGTGGACAGGTGAAAGAGCAGAGAGTATCAAGATGGTTAGAGGAGGAAACATCAGAGAGACTCAGCCACATGTTTGAGCCTCAGTCAGACCCAGACTCAGATGAGGAGTCTGCTGAGACCAGAACCAGAGACTAGCAGAAGGATCAGAACGGTTAGCGCAGTTAGCATCTTTTGTTTGTTTATGTTGTTTGCTAGCTTGTAACTTGCACTGGGTGACACGCTGTTAGCGGTTGTGCTAATAATAACTCTCTCTCTCTCTGTGCTGACAAGGTTTCAGGTTTGTTTAGCCCCGCCCCCCCGTCCCCACAAGTTGACAGGATTGGTTCCTTAGTTATATGACATATGAAACCCAGGCTGAATCTGTTTTTTCGTCACTGGTTCACTGCAGTTCAAGGGGGAAACACCGCTGACTGATTTTTTCACTCATCATATGTCTGTATTAAAAAAAAAAAAAAAAAAAAAAAAAAAGGATGTTAACAAGGTTAAAAACAACGCTCATCAACTGAAATCACTTGTCACAACACTTTGTAATTCCATTGTGAGCAAACAAACCTAAAATGAAGCTTTATATACTGATGATAGCAACTGACACATTAAAAGGAAATGCCTGAACCAGATGTGCTGTTACGTACTCGTATGCAAAGGTATGAAAATGTTTCAGCTTGTGTTCCTACGCCAAGAGCTTCTACCTCTGATTTTCCCTAATGTGTGTACGGGGAGAGAAAATTCAGTGATAGTTGTTTTGTTGTAGCATCCTTTGTGATTATAAAAGTTATGTCTTCTTCATTTTATGCATTTATTATTTTTGAAATAAGTGTAACACAGAAAACACCACAGATTCATCCTGTTTTCCAAAGCCAGCTCCGGTGTGGTGAAGTGAAACAAGCGACGTCTCTGCTCACTTAAGGTGACAAACAAAAGCACAGTCCATTAGAACAGCATGCACAGACACATACTCCTGCATTAACAAATGTAATCGTGTTGAGCGGCACATGTATTTTTCATTTCTCTTGCCACTGCTTCATAAGGCCACAGTCACGCAGCTGCAATCATATCTTAAGACAAAATGAATTTGAAGAGCTCGCTGTGTGTATCTGCCTTCCACGCTGCCTTAACTTCTGTTCTGCCTCCTCACTGCCAGGAGAATTAAACCTCACTGTGCAGTAATGGCAAAAGTGAAAACAGTCCCCATTAAATGTGATAAAAAAATGTAAAAAAAAAAGCTGTGTGATAAAACCGTGTTTGTAAAAATTGCAATACATGTGTCATTCAACAAGATGTATTAGTTCAGGTAGCAATTTGTCTCTGCAAGCTGTTTTTAATGGGTTTTTGCAGCCGAGGACTTCCGGAAGGGAAGGCAAACATGCATTAGAACAGACAGTATGAGCTTTGAACTGGGACATTAGTGGGTTTAGATGTTTCCTGGGCAATAATGGCAAGAGAAAAACAAAATGCATCATCTCATAAACAACAGGAAGCGAGTTCTACACCCGAAGAGAGCTGGCGTCCCGAGCCCCGCATCTTTGGATTCGCTCGTTTGTGAGAGAGCATTACAGATTGTCCTGTTTACTAAACATGCGCGCTGTGCACAGAGAGCTGACATCGCATTACAAGATGTGTGGACACTAAAAGAGTTCACACACTTTTTGCCGCATCAATCCTCGGTTACGATATGTGCTGGGAAGTGTGTTAAAACAGAGGAAATTGTTCACAGAAATGGGGAAAAGGTTTATGTAACCGTTGGCAACTGAGGCCAACAAGGGGGGTTAAAAGGACAAGTCGTGAGGCCTATGTGCTGTGACCCCCCCTCCATCTGGTAGTGAATGCTGCAGTTTAAATTTTTCCATCGACCAAAATCTGTCACACAGCCATTTCGCTTGTCTTTTTTTTTTTTTTTTTTTAACTTGCCCGATACGCAGGCAGCAATGACAGTCATCTCCGAATGTCATCTAAGCGAACAATTAACAGAGCAGCAAAAATGTGAGGTCAGATATAATTAACATATGTGCTGCTCAGCTATAATTGCTCAAGTCTAAAGCAAGTAATTAAATCATTCAAAGTGAGCCATGCAGACAATGACTGACTTGAGTTTTTCAGATGTGCAAGAGAGAGGCCGCGTGGAGGAAGCCGCTTTCGCTTTGCTCCTCTCCGTCGCACCACCCTTGGGACCGGCGCGTACACAAAACGACAGAAAACGAACCGTCTAGCTGGGGGTAGCTAACACGGAGCTAATGCTACGTGCACTCCAATGGAGAGACGGCGCCCGCTCCCGGTGCCGCCAGGAGAGATACACCCCCAACCCCTTCCCCTAAACTCCTCCTTTATTCTCAGGAATCAAAGACGTTCAGTCGCGTGCTCGAGGTGCTCCTAATTGACGGCGCAGAGATCCGCTCATTATGATACATGCATCGGGCTGGCCTGTCAGACAGAGGGAGGTGGAAGGGAGCGGCATTAAGCGAGTGGCAGGAGCATTATCAGTCTATATTTCACAGGTGTCAGCGGGGACTTGTCCCCGTTCCGTCCTCTGGGTGTCATTTATTAAATGAAGGAATGAAAGGGATGTTTAAGGTAGAAATACAGGCCTGCTTGGACAAGGGATTATACATTGTTACAAGATGAAAAATTGCATTTGAACCTTGGATACAAAATCCAGGTTCCAGGGGTTCCATTAATGTAATGTCTTAACAGCTATTCATGATCACATATACCCAGCATGCTTTAGGTTTGTACAGTAACCTGTACAAATCACCCCATCGCCCACACCAGCGTTTATAAATAATGTTGGAGGAGATTAAATTCAGTTTCAATCAGAGGATTTCCTTGCTTTGTTTTGAAACAGAGGTTGTTTTTTTGTTTTTTTATATATGACATTAATCCGTACAGTTAACCAGCTGACACCGATGATGTTTGAGTGAGGGAAGAGAACCAGAGGGTCCAGAAAAGAGGAATCTACCGTTTCAGCTAATTCTTCTTCTTCTAAATTAAATGAGAAAATGTGTTGTTCGTAACTTCCCTCCACAACAACACACACACAAAAGGGGAACGACTGTGGCTTTGTTTAAAAGAACTATTCGGTGGTCATTGTTGAAAGAAACCAGAGGTGACTGCTGATGTGGAACGGGAAGCGAACAGCTGTCTCCTGTGTCCAGGTCCAACATTTTGTTTACCCACCCCACCACTCCAACCTCTGCTGGCTTTGTGGCTCGATCCCAATGTCACACTAATTCCTCCTTGGCTCCTGGCTGACGAGAGTTATATTTCTACAGGGTTTTGTCGCTTGAATGTGAACATGCTGTTATTGGGCATTTTTTTAAAATGGGAGGACAGACTCCTCTATAAAAGACATGCTCTGCTGAATGAGACGCAACAAAGAAAACCAGGAAGTACACAAAGAGTTTGCACCACAAATTACTCGGACTTAATACTTTCTAAACGTAGTTCCTGTGAGCAGCACAACCACCGCGACCTGTGTGTAGTACATTGACGCCCGCCGATACCTGTTTTCAGAGGTGCCTCAAAATAAAACAGTTACGAATATCTGCTGTGACCAAGCACTATAAAATACACATTTCCATTCATGAATTTGGGGAACTTGGGAACTCAAAATCTTCAGTCCACCAAACTTACATATCTTTGGGCCATGAGCGGAAACCGGAGCACCCGGGGGAAACCCACACAAGCATGAGGAGAGGAGCGCACAGCCTCCACACAGGGAAGGGAGGGAGGGAGGGAGGGCCACCGAGTCCTTCCTGAGGATTTGTTTCTGTCAAATGAAGAAAGGCGTTGGCAACTTTTGACATTATGTTCTCAGTGGACCACGGATGAGGTCAGAAGCAGTACATCATCTTTTTTTTTTTTATATATTTTCTTTTTTCCATTGGTAAAACTCAGCTACAGCACGCCTTGTTACAGTATGATTTCTTTTCATAATAAACCGATATGCTTTCAACCCGTCTGACCAAGGTACTGAGGCCTTCCTGAGCAAATTCAAAACACTTTGCGTATGCTCCGTTCTTGACATTTAAAATCATATGAAAATGAAAATGGATCCCAATTAGAGCAGCAGGAAGCAGAAGGCCCTCTTGGTTCTCTTAGTAACAAGCTGGTTTAAACATTTCCCCCCACGAAATGCCTTGAAAATTGACCTTCTCATTCTGCGAGCGGCGATAAAAGCAGCCTTGAGTGGCCTCAGATCAAGTTATTTTGATAGTCGGCTGCGCGGATGAAAATGTGAAAGTAAAAATAAGGCAAAGCAGAAGGGAGCATAATCACACGGCGTATAACTGCAGAGGTGGCCCCTTTGCACTTCAATGTTCCACATTCATTCATCCACAGTCTGAGTAAAGAAACACGACATTAACCACCAGGTATCAATGTAAATCACAGGAGTGGAAGACGCTAATAACCACTTCAGGACAGGTGATTATTATTGAGGTGATCGTCAGAGGATTGACACTGTGTACTGAATAAGGTCTAAAAATATATGAAATAATGTGAGTACATGCTACAGAGCTACTGGCATAAACACACAGCAGTGCTGTAACAGCCTAATGTGAAGGCAGGGTAGAGAAAAATAAAAAAAAAATGCTATATTTAAACTTGAGGGTGCCGAGGCAGGGATGTCGGTTGGATCACCTGTTGAAGAGCATTTATTTCAACAGGGGAACAAAGGTCAGCATCCTTGCTGGAGCTTTGATTGGCAGGCGGGGGAGCTTGATGCCCACAGCAGCGGCCCAGCGGAGCAGCCAACGGTGGCGTGTGGTTTGGCTGGGCCACATTTCTGACTCAATGCTGACTAACTGAGTGTGTCTGCTGACAGTGTGTCTGACTGATAGGATCACCCCGGGAGGCTCTTCCAGGGCCTTTACAAAGTGTCTCTGATAGGCCAGGCCCGCAGCACTGCCGCGAGGGTCCGCCGACAAATTAAATTTAAGCCCTGCTAATGCATAGCGTAATCATAGAGTGAGGTGGTGATACATTTTTCAGCGGGGTTACCATGGGCGCAGCAGAGGAGGAGCTTGGTGTAGAATCCGAGATGGCAAAGAGAAGAGAGGCGGCAGCAGCTGAGGGAGAAATAGCCGAGTGTGACCTCGGCTCTGTGCTGAGAAATCCTGCTCTCAGAAGCCAAGGACTCGTATGAAAGAACAACAATAACACGCCATTATGAGATGTAACATTTTGCGACGACCTGCGTTTCCAGGGGGAAATTTGAAAGAAAAGCAATTTCACATTAAACTATCTGACACAATGCAGGTCTGTGGAGTAGAAGAGCGGCTGGGGGAAGAGAAGGGGAGGCAGATAGCACGGAGCCTGCGTGCATGTGTGTGTGTGTGTGTGTGTGTGTATGTGTGTGTGTGTGTGTTAGAATGGTTGGAGGGATGGTGGTGGTGGGGGTGTTCAGGAGCTTCCTAACAGCCATTGGCCAACTGGAGCGAGACACACACATCCCCTCTGCCGAGTTAAAAGGGATGGAGTGGATGAAATTTCAAAGCCTCCCCTGCAGACACACACTCTGCTTTGCACACATCAGCACTGAGATGTTCACATATTCGACGCTGTCGTTCCAGCCTGGTTTCCTCTCCTGTGCGCTGGTATCAGACATGGTTCTGCTGTGTTTAAATGAGAAAACCAAACCCAATGAAAACTGCCCTACATGCATACATGCGTGTATGTGTGTGTGTGCGCGCGTACGGGAACAAAACTCTCGCCACGTGTCCAAATGTCCCTTTTTATTTCCCTTCAATGATGCTAAGAACTGTCCTTAATTAAAAAACAGGTTCTCTGACTCATATTTCCCGTGATTACTTGCTGCAGGCAGTACAAGAAAGTGAAAGTCACCGTGAGATAAGGAGGAAAGTGGCACAGACATTCACCTATTACATTCTATTCACTTATTATGACCAACAATGCCGTTCTGATTAACTTGCACATTGACATCATTATAAGACACATTCCAGAAGCGCTAACACAAAGACCAACTCCGCTGCCCTTGTACACACAATATGGAGCCCTCAGAGCTGCAGCATGTTCAGCTCTCCCTCCTCCGCTTTTATTTCCCTGACTTGACAGCCTTGATTTGACCACTCGCTTCCTTTTCTTTTTACGAGCATCTCTCAGACTGAACACCTGTACAGCCGCATCACAGCGGTACGCGCCATAAAACAAATGCGGCAGAGTTAGATTCTGACACACAAAATCATCTGTTAATTCTGAGATCTCTCCTTTTTGTAGTTTTTGTGTGTGTGTGTGTGTGTGTGTTTGTTTTTGTTTGTTTTTTTTTTTTTTTCTTTTTTTTTTTTGTTGGCAACATCTTTGTTGCTAAGCAGTCGTTGCTGTGGTGATTTTGCACTGCACTTCCCAGAGATCACAAGTCAGTCAAAGAGTGTGGCCAGTACTATGTGACGTCTTCCTTGGTGAATTTGATGAAAGGGAACTTTGACTCCTCTTCTTTTATTTATATATATATATATATATATATATATATATATATATATACTTTGAATGTTTCACACGGTTAGTCTTCGATTTATTCACATGGACTGAAAGCATGAAAGACATCATGTTCATCAAAAGACTGAACAGCATTTACAAAAGCTGTGTAGTTTTCCGCTGCACAGACACACAAAAAAATTATTAGAAAAAAAAAATCCCCAGATTGTGACTTATTGTGTAACGCACGATGTCGTGCCTCGTGAGATGGATATGAGGAAATTGCTTGACTTCCTGACACATATTGAAGCTTTTCTTCTTCCTGACCGGAGATCTCTAACATCAGAGGGAGTCAGGTTCACCTATCCGCCCCCACCCCCACCCACGCACAAGTCCATCTACTGGTATATGTAGCTCGGACGCACCTCCAGAATCACTGTCACCCTCACTGAGTAATTACAGCGATTAATGCATGGACGGAGCTCGCCTCTGGCTCTGGACACTCTATCAAGACGTGTGTGGTAATGGATGAAAGCACATTCTTAATAGAGAATCTATAGTGTCTAAAGCTAGAGAAACAAAAACAAACCAAAAAAAAAAAAAAAAGAACATATACCTTTTTGATCAAGACTGACTTTACCCACAATCCTCTTGGGGGAGATCGTTTACCAGCCTCGAAACAAGAGAAAAAGCGGTCAGGTTCTTCTGCCCTTGTCGTTGCGCTCGCGCTGACCTCTAAAAATGGACAACAAAGATCATATCACGAAACCAATACTAGCGCCAACGGCCTTTGCACAAATTGATTTAGCCACCCAGAACTCACTCCCATCTCAATGAGGTGGCAGGATGCTCACAGCATATATCACTGTCACACAAGCACCCTCTAGTGAAATGTGATTTTTATCTTTATGAGCTTTTTTTTTTTCCATCCTGCTCTTCGGTACAGCATGTAGCTGGTTGTGATAAGTGATGAGAAATAAAGGGCTGGCGCATTACGCTAATACAGGTGCTCTCGGCGCATATGGGTGCTATCACACAGGGAGAATGACATTGTTGTGGTCCTGTGCGTTTGAAAGCGGCTGGTGAGGCAGCAGGGGGCCTGTGGTATATGGCTCATAGATCACTAATGTGTGGGTGAGAGTTGTCACCAGCCAGCGCCTGGCTGTGAAGCACAACATAGTTTATGGCACACAACCGCTAGACGTAAGCATGAATCGTGGCCCAGGCAACAATGAGGAAAAGCGCACTAAAAATAGATGATAAGCTTTTTGCGCTCGCCCCAGAAACAATGGCTCCATTTGATTTTTCATGTGTTCAAACTGTGGTGCAAAGGATAAAAGAAGCAGTGTATAATGTCTAACTGGGCCTATAGTAAAAGATCGGGATAAATAGAGCCGAGAGGCCCACGCTAACCTGAAACGCACCCTCGGTGAAGGCTGGAAAGACACGATAAATGTTGCACTTTCAAGTGTGTTAAATGCACTAAGAGAGTCTGGGCTTTCTCCCTTTCCAACTGACAACCTCTGTTACACAGTTAATTACAGCCAAGTGCAACACAGCGCTGTGTCAATTATCATGTGCTTTAGCTCTCTCCCAATGGATATTTTTACTGCCTGGGTTTCACTGCTAAAGTTTCTACCTTCTTTTATTGCTATTCTGCCCAGGTCTCGAGGCTGAATTACATTCGGCAGACAGAGCTGTAAAAACAGAAGGGATTTAAGGATTCAGATTGGTGGAGGGTAACCTAATCTTCCGTAATTGGGGGAATGGTTCTCATTTATATCAGCCTACTTTAGAAAGCAAGCTCATCGGCAGGCTGCTATCATCCCGGGCATTTTGCTCTGACGATTCATTTTCATAAAGGCCAGGGAAAGGGAGGTCGGCCGCCACGGCTTCGAACACACATATTAAACCTAATCATCATTAATCAAAGCACCGCTCTTACTTAGCAGGTCATGGAAATCAACATACATACATAACGTAAACGCTGCACAGAGATCCCTCATGTGCTGGTTTTGCCTGAGCCACCATGCTGCTTGAGTGCTGTGAAATAACACATTCTGGGCTGCGTCGTCTCAAAATGGAACTAAAATGGTAATCCTCTGCCAGGCGAAGCGTTCTCGCCTCGCCAGATGCTTAGTTCTGAAATTTGCCTAATTGCCACGCTCAGATCAATCCCTTTTACTCTGCCAAATGAATCTGCCAAAGTGTGTTGCGAGCGTTTTGTTGGCCCAATATGCTTTTTCTCTTGCAAAGATTCGTGTTTTCGCGACTCCCGGCGAAGGCCTGAGAGAGGTTTTCGGTCTCGGTGACATATCCGCACAGCCGGATGCGTGTCCACCCCTGCTGACCTGTGTGCCCATTAGCCATGGCAATGCAGTGAGGGCACGGGGCCTATTCATCTCAGTGCCCGCCCACACACGCACACACACACACACACACACACACACCGTACACCCACTCTTCATATGGCTCAGACACATGCTGTGGGCGGACTAAATGTGGCCCTTTGATCAAAGGGCAGCGTGTGGGAATGGACACTGACTTACTGACCTCCACATACATACACACACACACACACACACACAAACACATATGTAAAAGACACACTAAACATACACAAATACATGTATATGGGTATGCATAAGAAGTCAACTCTTATGATCCATAGTCCTGTGGTAACATGTTTCACTTAACAAACTGATACACACACACACACACACACACACACACACATGTGAGCACAAATGGTGAATGGAAAAAAGCTCATTTGTGCAGCTGCTCATTAAAATGAAGTGCATGTTATGAATGGCATACACAAACACACACACACATACACACACACACACGCGCTCTGCACATTGTGGTGAAGGTCCATCTGTGATTCATCACCCGTCCACACACGCCACACGTCTCACATCATCATGAGAAATGACTGCATGACAGAAAAAAAACTCTTCTTCCAAAATAAGCAAGAGAAGTAAAAAAAAAAAAAGAAAAAAAAAAAAGAAGAAGAGGAGGAGACAGAGGAGAGGTCCCTCTGTGTGTGTAAATATGGAAAGTGATGGATGAATCAGAAGTTTAGTCAACAGAGAAAAACCTTGGTTCCAGCTGCCCGGCTGTCTGATGAGCCACTCTGTGCTTGTCAACAACATCCCCTATCATTCTTGCACAACTATCTACTCACAAAACCAAGACCCGCCCCCTTCATCCCTTCGGCAATTCCACCATCCTCCAAGAGAAACACCTCCGATAGCAGAGCGGGCTGCTCGCAGCAGCGACGGCAGCAGAAATCTCATTCCCCCCCTTGTCTCTCTTTCTCCCCTCCCCTCTTCCCTTTTCCCTCTCCTCCTCTCTATTTCTGTGCATCTTCTCTCAATCCTTTTTTGTCTCCACTTCTTTTCCCTCCCTTCCCGCTCTGCCACTGCGTTTGGCGCCGCGGATGAAAACATAAAAGAGGAAAAGAATTAAAAAAAAAAAAAAAAAAAAAAAGGAGAGAGGGGGAGAGAGAAAGAGACAAACCGACATCGGGAAGGCTGGAGAAGCCAAATTAGCATGAGAATACTCACAGTGTTGTTGTTGAAGGAGCGCAGGGATGGGAGCGCGGCACCGGTCCCTCCGTCAGATACAACCTGCACACACAAGATTGAAGAGGGAAAAAAAAAGAAAACTAGGCTGTGAGAGCGGCAAAGAGAGAGGGGAGAGGAGGAGGAGGAGGAGGAGGAGAGAAGAGCAGGACAAGGAGGAGGAGGAGAAGAAGAAGAAGAAGAGGGAGGAGGGAGCAGAGCATCTAATGCAAGCACCAACAGGAGCCCAAATAAAGAAGTAAAGGATTTCTCGGGGAATGTGTGTGTGTGTTTGGGCAGTGATGGTGTGTGTGTGTGTGTGTGTGTGTAGCCTATGTGTTGTTATGTGGGAGGGGGGGGGTTGTCTTTGGGAAATATAAAACACACACACACACACACTCACATGTGGGGTTGCACTTGGGTGCGCAACCACATCTGACAGGTCTGATCTGCAGTCCACCTACCTCCTTATCGCTACCTCACTCTTCCACAGCACTATGCTCTCTCTCTCTCTCTCTCTCCATCTCTCTCTCACGCTATCTCTAACTTGCTCGCTCTCTCTCTCTCGCTCACACTGATGCCAGAGATTCAGCCGCTACAGAGGAGCTATCGCCCTCATCGCTGTATGTTACTGAAAGAGGGAGGGCACCGTCGGATCTCCCGCCCGCCCACGCCACCCAGCCCAACTCCACCCCCTCCATCCTCACCTCCAGCGCCACCTCGAATGTACAGCGAAAGAGAACGCTTCAATTGAATGAAAGCAATCCCAGTGGCATTGAGGCAATTATAGAGGCTGCTGGCACTGTTTTCTGCCTCTTTTTTTTTTTTTTTCGTCCTCCCCTCCTCTTCCTCGTTCCCTCTGTCCTCTCCTGGGCTGATGGAGGGTCTGTTTCCTCTCTCTTTCACTTCCTCCGTGCTCCAGACATATGCCACTATTAATGTAGCTTCTGTCACTTCAGCTGTTTTGGTCAGATCACTTCTGTCTCTCGCTTCCTGTTCCTCAGCCCACGTATAGAGTCTGCCTTCTTACCCTACCTGGCCGCGTGGCCGCTAGGCTCCCCCCCCCCACCCCCGAAAAAAGCTCCACAAAACCTGACTATCACCTCCACCTCGCACAGCCTGACAGCGCCATTCCGCTCCAGCAGCTACTGAGAGGTAAAATATATTAATCCTGCTGGCCTTATCGGGTCTTGCAAGGCTAGCACAGCATGGCACGGCACAGTGCTGAACAACACAAATGATTGAGGAGAAACTTTAATAACTGTCTTTTAGGCCTGGTTTTTTTGATGCATGCTGCTCCTGTATTTTCTTTCTTCCTTTTTTTTTTTTTTTTTTTTGAAAATCTAGCAGAATATATATCACCAAAAAAAAAAAAAGAAGAGCTGTAAGTCAAACACCTCAGCCTCTAATCAGGTAGCCCTCCCTCCTTCCTCTCCACCCCCGCACGTTGCATCCCTCCAGCCACTACTGCACTTTATCTCCCCTCAATTAACATCTTCTGAGCGAGCTTCTATTATCTTAACCACACAGAGCAGAGAGGTCCTCCGAGGAGACGCCGTGGAGGACGGCTGAGCTGTGGACAGAGGGCTCCCAGCCCTGCTGCCGCCGCTTCAATTCGCAGGCCTAATTAAAGCCCAAGTCAGACATGACAAACTGCGAGCAGAGGTGCTACAGAAACAAACACCGACAGAAGCGTCGCCTGCGCGGGTGCGTGTAGCCCGGAGGATTCTCTTTGTGAGGATTATCTGCCAGAAAACAGACACGTTCATGTCAACGTCATGACAACATCATCTAAATCTCTTCTGACTGTTTGCTCAGTTTGATCGTGTTTATTTTCTGCCGTCTGTATAGGCATTACCACAGCGTCATAGCATCCACTGTAAATCATTCTCCATACGAAGGCGAGGCAGAGAGACAATGCCACCTCGCTTTAAGATCAAGGATTCCTATTAAATACATAACTTGATACAGTTGGCTGACGTCATGCTTATATATGGCTAATTTCCGTTTTGTATAATGCCCCCTCTGCACTGTTTCATCTGTTTGGTTGCCCTCACCAACTTCAATTTCACCCTATGAAGCCATCAAACCACCCATTAAGCCATCAAGCTGCCCTCTTTGTCCTTGCTCCCCTGTCTGACAACAGTAAGAGCCGGTGCCGCGTCGCGTCACATCCCCACCCCCCACCCCCACCCCGCACTCTCAACGCCGAGGTAGCCCGGCGATTTGGCTGGCCCCGCTGCCGACTTTGGCTCAGGCCAGACTATTAAGAGTATTCTATTACTGTTGGGTTAACCTGTCACGCTTGGCTGTGGCTCTCTTTATTGTCTGGCTGCTCTGAAAGGGCAGGGGATAAAACTCCATCAGCGGGACAAACGACCACACATGCCGCCATTCATCAGACGCCTGGGGTTTCCCCACGGACACCCCCCCACCCCTCCCCACCCCCCCAACGGATGCTGGCCACCGCAGCTTCTCTTAACGCCGCAGGGGTTGCCTTTGCCCCCCCCCCGCACGCACATGCACACACACACACACACACACACGTCCGAGGATGGACAGAGCAGTGTCTTTGGTCACATAAGGTTTCCCTCCTTAATCATGACTCAGGGAACAGCGGCTGAAGGAGCTAATGTATTGACTAAGATCAGGTAGTGCAGCTGGCGGTGTGGGGAAGTGATTAAGAAGGCAGACTAGTGATCAGCGGATGACAGGGGTCAATCCCCTGTTGGGCAATTGGGTAGTGGCCATGGGCTAGGTACTTAGCCCCAACACACCAGCGAGACACTCGACACTGCGAGTGTTTAAAATGTCAAATTCAACTTCACCCTTTGCAAAGGTTCAAAGCAAGGAGATGACAGCGAACGCTTTGGTTATTAAAAAATTCATATCGTAATGAAACAGCCGTGTTCCATCTTCACACATCCCCCTCCAGCAAACACGGCGCTCCTTTTTTCATGGGATCCATCAAGGGAGGGCCACAATTAAGTGACTAATTTGATTAGGAGATAATGTGAGTCCCACTTAATGGAAAGGACAGACTTCACAACACAGGCAGATTAGTTTGGTGGATGCCTGCTTATTAATTAAGACAGCCCTCCGTGCCCATATTAAGTCAAATGCACAGATGCAGTTTTAATGGGTCAGGGGTATGCCCAAGTAAGACAAATGGAAATTGGTATGTGCAAAAAAAAACAAAAACAACTGACACTGGTTACACTTGATGATGAAAACTGAAAATGACCATGAAACATTTTAATTAAGCTTGTAACTTCTTTGGAAAAAAAGAAGAAAACACTTGGGTATCCACTCATGTTATTTACCTATTAATACTGTAATAGGTTGCTGGGATTGTCGTTAAAGTACTTCTCATCTAGGATTTCACTGTGCTGTGTCGCGGTTTCCACTGTGTGTCATTGCACACCATAGCAACAGCAAGTCATTATATTTGTTGAAATTCCCTCTCTTGCTGCCATTCAGTTTTGTTTTTGTTTTGTTTTTGTTTTTTTGGTCTCTGATACTACATAAGCCCTTCAGAAGAACTCCTGCTTTTCATTTATGATACGATCTTCAGGCCGAACCACAGCTACAACTTGTGCTCCGTTCCTTCCAAGATTTTGATGTAAACACATAATGAATAATTTACCAATAAACTAATATAATGTTTGAGCAAAAAAGCAAATAAATGGGGCCAATTTTCTCCTCTGTAAACTGTGATTAGGGCTGAATTCTGGCTGTGACTGAGTGGCTTTGACATAAAGGATGACGCAAACAGACAACGGGGTTCCTGTGTGAACAACTCGGTACTAAAGTTATTTTCCTTCTGCCATCTCATGTGATATTTCTTTTCTGAAGTCCCACAGATTTTGTTTGTAGCTTATGTCCTGCATGCCCCAACGGCTGCCCACCGCGCACCGACAATCAGCCAGATGGATCTCCTGTACGACAATTTCTGAGTTCCCATAGGAGAAGCTAAAAACTGCAACCGAAAGCATGAGAGATTAAGGTATTTGCGGCAGTCCTTGAGTTTGTGCTCTGCGTCTGGCTGGCTGCGGTCCTCTGTCATTCCAGGCACACCGCACACTCCCAAGTGCTCTATTTACGATGGCCGAATCCCTGCTGCGTGGAGCGGGAAGGGTATAATCTCCCAGCAGTATTCTGGGTGGTGAATCTGCCGGTGTTGTCTGTGCATACCAATGGCAACCTCACCTCTGTCTAAGGAGTTATGATGTATAAAGCGAAAAGAAAAAAAAAAAAAAAAAGCTGCCATGATGCGTCAAGATGTTGGAGGGGAAATGGGGGTGTCTGGAAAACCCCCAGTGGAGAAATACATTCACATCGCTCCCATCAACACTACCGACGCCGGTGTTACCACTTTGGCGGCTGTTACTCCTAACACCCGCCTGTGTGCAGTCACACTGTGCTGGATTCAATCAAGCAGCCGTGTAAAACAGCCACATCTATGTAGTGTTTATGCACACCGCCACCTGCAGACACGTGGCTCGTTCCGAGGGCGGATGATTGTCTCGGCAAACAACAACGTGATGGAATTTCATTTGACAAGTGGACAATTTCTGCAAACTGAGAGGTTAAGGAGGACGTAGGTTAAACTGCTGTGAGACTTATTGTCTTTGGATTACACATGTGACAGGAACAACTCCCCGAGCGAGAATACACGGCTTTAGAACTCTGTTTAGAAAGAATGCATGCCGCACACGCGCCTATAGTTACCATATACATGCCATGTACGAAAGCCCCAGAGTGAGGAAGCTTAATGAAGCCACGCGAGGGGCTTGTGTCTGCAGAGCGAGGTGTCAGGTGACTTCCCTCCTGGCTATATGCGCGTCTCATTGGTATGTGCAGCGTGATGAGGCCTTGGCTCTCTTCTGATTATGATGTCTGCTGAGAGCTGGGCCAGCCCAGGGTGAGAGCCAAACCGACAAGGCTGAGGTGGAGGGAAGATTCAGAGAGCCTCTGTTCTCTCACCGGGGGATCCCCCACATCATTTAGCGCCTCATGCAGATCGCTGCTAGTGGCAACATAGCCCTCTGGGCCCGGGGAATTAATGTACCAAGCAATGGCAGAAGTGATTTATTAAAATAACACACCCTGATGAGAGAGAGGAGCCAGGGTTGCTCTTCCCCAGCTCGTCCCCATATGCCGCAGAGGGAGGAAATGGAATCATATAGGTGCTATGGCAAAAAGCAACAGAGGAGAGACGGAGAAAAAGTGGAGAGCCACTACACAAATTGTGCGACAGTCCTCGCTGTCATTGCTTATTTATTTACCCTCTTTCCATTTGAGTCAGGCCTTGTATTAAATTGATCCCTCCTGCCGCGTTTTGCCTTGTTGAACAAGCGCAAAGCCCCGTTAAGTGTCTGTGAAAGGCTGGTGATTGTGTTTGCGGCGCCCCGGGTGCGCCGCAGCCGTCCGCTCCCCTCTATCTCCCCCGGACAGACGGGATTAGAAGCTGGGAGAGGGGCTGAATGACCCTCTGGGGGGGTGGGGAGACAGGCAGGCAGTGAGCAGCTCGGTTTAGGGCTCACACACAAATACACACAGAGAAATACAAATGTGTGTGCGCGTGAGCATGCATAGTGTGCACACACATTCTCTCAGTGACACACGCACAAACTAAGGTTGAGCTTAGACCCCACCCCCCCCCACCCCAAATAGATGCACGGCCATCCAGAGGCTCAGCCATGTGCAGAGGTAGACGTGCACTTATCCATGAGCTCATGCATTAGCTACTGTACAAGCATGTAGCCTCTCTCTGCTGATGTGAAAACATCTGCTGTGTTACCAAACATCTGCTGTTTAATAGCTCAAATCTAAGCTCTGATATTTTATTATTTTTCCTCTTTTTTTCATGAATCCAATTGAGATTTGCGTAAATTCCCGCCAACATCTCCCCCGAACGCTACTGTGGAGTGTCTGCAGAGAGATGCTGAAGAGTGGGGCACTTTGTAGATTGAATGAAAGGAGTTGATGTGGTTCCCCCGCTAGAACTGCTGATGCTTATGCACAGTCAGGCATGGAGTTGTACACAGGATGTTTCATATTTACATACATTTACATCTTAGACATTGAGCTGGCACTCTTATCCCGAGTGGCTCGCTATACATATTGGAGAGTGGAGTAATTTCAAATGACCGAATTGTGCTTCAGGCAGCCGACAGTGAGGAGTGCAAAGGTTAAAACACGATTCACGAGATGAAAGAAGAAAGAAATGACTGTGTAAAACAGATCTAGGAGGAAAAGGAACATGAACAAATTAGATTTTTTTTTTTTTTTTTGGGGGGGGGGGGGGGCACACTGGTAAAATCAGGTGCAAATGTGGCATGACTGAGGTGAGAGGCTGGGATTTGAAGTGTTCCTCCTGGAGGAAAAATGGATGCCCGGAAAAAGTAACTGTGCTCTACATCTGAGATCCCCGAGAAGCTGCAGCACACATTTCCCAGCCTGCTCCATCTGATCCACTGAGCCCTGAGGGAATGTTACTGCACGGTCCCCCCGCCGCCCCCGCCCTCCTCACCAACCTCCCCCGTCAAAGCAATAGAGCAGCACCCATTCACATCAAGGAGCACACTTTGAATCCATTCAGATCAGATGATTACGATGCTGGGCACCTTCCTCGACGGGGCAGATAAGTGGAGAGGCTCCATTCGACATTTACATCTCATACACCTCATCAAACACCAGGTCTTTGTAGTCATGTGTTACATTTGAATAAAGCAAAGTTAGAATTTTTAAGCAGTGTGAAAATTCATCAAACCTCCCCGGCCGCTGAGGCCCTTGTCTCTCCTAGCAAATAACTCTTGGTTACCTTATTCAAACTGAAAGTGGCAGGGCTCAAATCAAATCAAGTCAAATCAAATTGTGCTTGGATGAAAAAGTGAGGAGTAGGGAAGGAAAGGAAAAGGGGCTTGAAAACATTTTCTCAGGGAGTTCAGGATCTTTCTACCTTTTAATAGCTCAGAATAGCAATTTACTAAATAACGCAGATGAATTTGCACAAAGCTATCTTTAAAGCAGCGGCGGTTTTATTGAGGATGAAGTCAAGTGGAGGGGAAGTAAGCAAGTCAGCGCGGAGAATACAAAGATCAGTGAGAGCTTTGCCGAGTTTTATACACGTAGCGCTCAATACTGTGACCTTTCACTGTATAATTGTGTCACTGGATGTCTGATATAAGAAATATATATAAGAAAAACACAACTGTTTATCCAAAAAGACCTGAATAGGAAGACTAACAGAAGGGGCTCATGCTGAAGAATCATACAGAAAGCAGTAATAGAAAAAAAGAAAAAAAAGATGTTGTTCAATGACATGCCATGGCATTACAAAAGTGCATTCTATATGATGAACGGAACCAGACAGAAAAAGAGCCGAGTGGAGACAAAGGCAGACGAGGTAGGCAGACTAACAGAGAAGGCAACCTCGATTCATACCGGCTTCCTCTGCCTTCAGCTTGAACTTTCGTGGCAAAGATGAAATAAAATAACAATGGGTTACCATAGCAATAACAGTGGCACACATAACTAAGTAGTATGAGAGATGGGGAGCATCTCGGGGGGGCATCCAGCTTTTATCTGTCAGCCGCAATCCTCCATCATCAAAGCTCTTCTCCACTTTCAGTGCCAAGACTGAAAGACACCAGTGGATCATTAGTCTCCAGTGAAGAAGACAGTCATTTATCCGTGGTTTTTTTTTTTTTTTTGTGGTTTTTTTTCTGTTTCATAAAAGTTGAGCGTGAAAGAGGGTTCATGTGGGTAAGAAGGAGAGTTTAAAAAAAAAAAAAAAAAAAAAAAAGACAGAAAAAGAAAGAGGGAGTAATCTTTTTTTTCAGCAAGTCAATTTCTCTGGGCACTAACCTGGCTCCCTTTGGGCTACCTGTGCAGGTATCAAGCCTGCGGTCTGACGGGCTCCTCTCTCTGTGAAGCAGCAGCCCTTTGCAGCACATCAATACACTGAACTTTTCCTGCCGAGTACCTGAGCTCTCCAGCATGACCCGCTCCTCCTTTATCTATTCTGTTTAAAGATACTAGTTGCGGGAGAAGGAGCTTGATTACCTCCTGGGACAACCCTGCTCCTCTTTAAGTTTGCCAAGCGAGAAAGTCTTCAGAAGTTTGTTGACAGATCTCTGCTGCGGCGGGAGGGAGCGATGGACATGGTAACCTTGGCTCTCCAAAGGACAAACGTAACAGTTTTGAAAAGATCAAGCGGGAGGGGGATTTTGTTTATGGAGGAGACAGGCAGGAACAGGATGGTACCGGGAACACAGGTGTGCGCGGAGAGTATATAAATATATCGTACTTTATGCAGAGCTTTCTAGCTTTCCCGTCCTACTTACGCACGTGTGATCAAGCTGAAGTGCCGGCGTTCCCTAGACTTCCATTCGCATGAAGAGCAAATACAAATGAGAGCCTAACGAGTTAAACAGTCAATTCCTGTGCTATATTCTTCCATTGAGGCATTATTGAGGCCTGTTCCTGCACAGTCAAACGCGGATGCTTGATAATACAGGACAGCTTCTCAGCAGCTGTACATACTGTTTCTGTGAAGGCCTCTGTCAATATTTGTCTACAGCAAAGTAAAAAAATGCATTAAGTAACTGTTGGACAAGTGAAAAACTTAATTTAGCCACGTCGGCGGTCAAGCAATTTGGCATTGAGAGTGCAGCGCAATGGGAAAGATGATACGGTTTATATGAGAATATATGCTCAAAGGCAATGTTAACAATTTGACATTTGGACTATATACAGAGCACGTCTGGTCAAATCCATACATACTGTTTCCTCCATTGTTTTCATAAGCAAAACAAAAAAAATATAGAAGTTATACAAGCAAACAATTGGATGTTTGAGCAATTCAGCACTGAGGCTGCAGTGTTTTTGGACAAGATAAAAAATATATGCCATACATCTTGTCAAGCCTGCACACAACGGAATCACACGTAAGGCCGTGACTTCAAGTCCAACAGGGAAGTTTGAAAACACAAGGGTTCTTTCTATGATCCGTACACACTGTTGTTTATGTAAAAAAAAAAAAAAAAAAATGTTTGTCACTATTTTACAAAAAATAAAAAAATAAAAAATGCATGAAGCATCTGTTAGAAAGGTGAACAATTTGGCATTCAGGCGATTCAGCAGTGAGACTGCAGTGTATTTGGACAAGATGATGAATATACCATACATCTAGTCAAGCCTGTATAATGGATCCATGTGTCAGGGTGTGACTTCGAGGCGTTTCCTGAGGAGTGCAGTGTGTCTCCTGGCCTTTATGGCGAGCCAGTTGGTTGTGTATGTGTGTGGGTATGTGTGTGTGTGTGTGTGTGTGTGTGTGTGTGTGTCTGGCTTTGTAACTGCTGGGCTCCACAGGTACACAGGCCATCGATCACACGGTGCGGCCATTATACACAGGCAGGGGTGGAGGTGGATAATGCTCCCACCGCTGCCACCGCCGGGGCCTCGATCGCTCGCGGGTCAAGCTTTTGGCTGGCCAGCGGTAATCAAGCCGACAGCGGGCTGCCTGTCTGCATGACAGATAACGTCACTAATACTCATCTGTACACACAGGCACGCAAATACACCCCACCCTCACACACCCGGGCCACTGCTCTGCCTCTGGGATGCAAAAAAAAATAAATAAGCATAAGCAGGAGTCGGCGAAGTTTAGGGTCAGGCAACAGAATCTCTCTCTGAACTACGGCATGAGAGGAACTGATATTAAAGGGTACAACCAACGAGTTTATTGTTTCCACAGCCTAATGTGTCTCTAATGCTCTGTAGAGAAAACATAAAAGAGCCATACATGCAGGTTGTATTGTACATGTTCATTTAAAAAAGCTATTGCACAGTTGATTCAGAAGAAAATACACTTTCTATGTTCATAACCAAGTAATATGTTATTCAAGTGCAGGAGCTCAGCAGTTTTGTGTGTTTTTAATAGTTTTTGGACAAAAATAATCTCTCTCTCTCTCCCTCTCTCTTTAGGGGATTTGTTTATAAATTAAAAAAAAAGAAGAAAAAAAAAAGATAAAATAACACCAGCGTTATCCCTTAAAGCTGCTGTATGAGATATTTCTGCAATAATACACTAACCTCATTAACTTCAAACCAGGAAATGAGGCAGAAACAAAGAAGAGTGTTCTACTCCTAATTGTGAGAAAGATTCAAAACGGGTGAGTTAAATATAAAACTGTCTCTTAAACAGCAGTGAGCTTGCAGAGGCCGGGCTCAGCAGTGATGGCTCCACCTGTTCAACGCCTCCACCCTCACCACTCAAAAAGACAGTGAAGACCAAGACCTGTGTATGCACTGATAAGAAAGTTTTGCATTAAAAAAGAATGTAAATGATCATTAACACTGACATTTAGAGCTGTAGAATGACCCCCGAAAGATATCTGCAGCCCAGTTAAACAAAAGAATGCAGGTAGCAGGTAAAAAAAAAAAAAACAGCAGTTTCACGTTTCATTTAAGCCAGACAATATTTGCTAAATTTCTAATTTGCCAAAGTAGTAAATGTTCGTGCAAGCGTCACATCACTGTCGACTCAAACAAGTCAAAACATCTGCTGTTTGAGCTTCCAAATGGCAGGTGGAAGAGCGAGCGAAGAAGGAAGCGGGTGAGAGACAGACGGGGAAGGAGACAGAAAGAGACGGAGACAGAAATAGAGGAGAACAGATAAAGAGAGGGGAGAGGATGTGGTGAGGAAGCAGAGCGTAGTAGAGCCAGCCGCTGGGACTGTGAGGAATGAGCTGGCTGTGCTATAGGAGGCCTTAATGAGCATTCTCTCTAAACCCTGGAGAGTCTCTCTACAGCTCTCGCCCAATCTCTGTCTTTTCTCCCAGCCAACGAGGTGCAGACACACAAAGCTGGTTGCGCGGCGCCGTATGCACGGATCCGTGCAGAAACATAAGACGGGCCGACGCAGACTCAAACGTGCACATACGCGCGCATGTTGGAGTATTCGCTGGTGAGTCGGAATTTGTCCGGTTGAAAAAAAAAAAATGACTGTCACCTCCGCAGTGGCAACACAGCCCCTCCAAATCTTCTCTCATAATGAAACAACATTAACAGGCTTCATGACACAGTTCTCTCCACTCCTGCACACGACTCTAATATCTTGCTCTATTTCAATTCCATGGCATTAAATTGGTACAGTGAAGTCAGTGTGGATCCTAATAAACCAATAAACACCTCTGAACCAAAGGGAGAAGTGTGGCAGCCGCGCTCAGATAATGACCATTTTATGCATTAGTAAAACACCTGTGGTAATAATGGCTTCCTACTGTAGGTCCGAATTTTTTTTCTCTCTCCAGACTAATGTGCCCTTGATTCTCTCTCACTTATTACCCCTCCCAGCTGTAGTTATGGACAGGGGGGCATGACAGAGGTACCCTTGTAAGTGCCTGTGTGTAAAAGCCTCAGGTTTTATTCCCACCACTTAAAAACAGCTCCTTTATTTTTCCCCGGGAAATGGCTGAATGACAAGGCATCCAGCGATCCTGAATTATGGCTTGATGCGTGTGGGCCTGAAAAATGGAAAAATGATGAACAACAGGACAAAAAAATACAGGGGGGTGGGGAGGCGAGCAAGTTGCCCGGGCGATGGGGACAGCTGTAAATCTGGTTCTGGGACAGGGCAGGAGATGAGGCAGGGACACGACCACAGGAGCATGCAGGTGTGTCTATTGTCTTTGTTTTCTGTCTTATTGCGTGCATAGGTATCTGCAGAGGAAGAAGAGAAGGACACTTTTATTTAACAAAGTGATTAGACCTCTCTGTTGCCTCTCAATTCCAGCCTTGAGTGGCTGTGAAGCAGCTGCCCCTGAGCTGGCCGGACCTTGGAAACCATCCAGAGCCTCTGAACGACTCACTCTCATTAACTATTAACCAGCGACTCGGGCCTTAAATCATCTCGGTGGTCCCCAGCCTGCTGACCCTGCTGTGGATGGTGGAGGCAGCGGCAGAGCAGTGCTTCATCGGCGCTAGCCCACCGGACACCCTGCTGATTTAATGGGCTACAATTACACTGCTTCTGACACAATATATGGCAAACATTTATAGATTTCCCTCCCACTAACTCCATAGCTAGCAGCACCAATACACCCCCCCCCCCACCCCCCACCACCACCACCACCACCACCACCACCAACCTGCTTGACAGCCAGAGTGTTCGTAAGACTAAATTACATGTCTTGAATTCAGCTCGGCACTGACCTGAAGGCCAGTACATATGGTAAAATGCTGCACTGCCCAAGGCTATTGCACCACATATAGAGCACATAGGAACACACTATACAGGAGGCCATCACTCTACTCATAATGCAGCTGTTTATTATTTATTTTAAACCCTGCTGGAGGACTGAATATAGCTGCTCGCTAGTTGTGTTAAAGAACCGATGTAATGAGGAACTAGCCGTCACGGCGGAACCATATGGCTGGCCTGCTATTTATGTATATCTGGTCTGATTAAGTCAGGTCTGGAGGCCCCAGAGTACGGCAGTTAGTTGATGGTGACTGGAATGGGCTACTAGGACGCCACCGAGCCCAATCAAGCACGACGGGAAGAAATTACACAACAGTCCCCCGAGAACCGTGCCTTGTTTTTGTTCCTTCGTTAAAGAAGACATGCTAATGTGTAGCTTTCTATAAGTGGATCAGAAGTGAGATAGCTCACAGTGCTCTGGGTCATCATCAATCACACAGCTGATGTCTATTGATTCTGTCCAGACTCGTTATGACATGGGAGCGCCGCGGAGGCTCCAACATGTGTCTTTACATCGGTGGTGTTTGGGGATCCTCTTTGGGAGAGGTATGGTGCTCAGGCAAACATGTGATGAGCCGCACTGGCTGGTGCACACCTCCAACCTAGCAACCTCCATCTTCACCATCTTTATTCTAACAAAGCCATAGAGCTGAAACACTGTGTCCTTTACAAGCACGTTCAGATTTGCTCATTTCAAGGTTTGATTTTGATTTTCTTTGCTAAAATCTCACATTTTATAACTTTTTTCTGCCACTGTTTTTCACCTGGTGTACTTCCTTGTTTTTTTAAACATGCTCTGAAAAGTCCATAAATGTCTCATTACCATCATTATTCTTTTTAACAATCTGCACTTTCAGCTTGATTACTATTCAACATAAGTTAAAACAGTAATAGAAAAATACAAAAAATGAGCTTGTATCTTGAAACATGTTCAATGACGAACAAAAGCAACCCGTATTTCAGCCACCCTTGACCCCTGACACACACACACAGACACACACCCCACTGTCATCTATACTAATTATGTCGTGTCACCGGCTTTTCTTTGAAGGTCATCTCACTGAAACGAATGTCTCCTGGGGTGAGACAGCAGACTGTAGTTTTGCTTATCAACATTTCACTGAGTGGTAAGGCAGGGGGAGGGGAGGAGGTGGGGGGAGGAGGAGGAGGAGGAGGAGGAGAAGGAGGAGGAGGAGGGGGGAATAATCAGCCTGATAATCTGACTGAATTGCCATTTCCTTTTGACTTAATTATTCGGTCTGACACTGTGTTCATATTTGATGTTTTCTGTGCTGGAGGGGGTGGGGTTGTAATTTTGCCCCAACCAATCGGTGATTGATGTATCCATCACACTAATGTATTTTCATTCAACACAAGTTGTGGCAACAGTTTTGAGGAGCGGTTAAAACGTGTCATGTCGATCGAAGATATACGCCAGGTTAAAAATAGTTATAGAGTGGCAAGAAAAATAGGTGAACCCTCTAGAACAGGGGTGTCCAAACTACGGCCCGCGGGCCAACTGCGGCCCGCGGTCCATTTTTAATTGGCCCGCAAGAATTCTTTTAAATAGAATAGAATATGGCCCACACTTCAACTTTTGCCTGAGTGTATTGCACTTCTCCGTTTCAACACCAGGGGTAGCTATTGTTGATCAAGGCAGTTGCTCCAGCAAAAAGGACAATAATCAGAGAAGAAATTTACCCCAAATTACTCAACATGGCAGAACCAAAAAAGCGAAAGGTAGAGAGTGAGTGCAGAAAATTTCAGACACGGTGTTAATAAGCATGCATGTGCAAGTACACATGCAACAAATATCAATAATGCGCATCAATTCTGTCGCTACCCTGCTTTTGCGCACCACTTTCTTATATGCGTTTTTGTTGTTAACACACAGAGTACACACCGCTGTGCACAGCGCACACACTGCACACGCAAAGTCAGCTGATCTCATCTGATGAAGATTTGCTCCTTGATCAAGTGAATTTGTCCGGATTTTTGGCACGAGTGGTGTCGGGTCAGCACCGCAGCTGGATGGCCCGATTTACATACCCAGCGCAGCTGATACTCACCAGAATAATTTACTAAAATTATATGCACTCCTGTTATTAAGTCCAGTTCAGTCTGTTAATGTTGATAACCGTTTCAAACGAACGTTAATAGGTGTGTTGCTAACCCTAATAACTTAAATAACAAGCTTGAAATTTAGCCGTTCCATTTTCCACTGTATTGTTTTTTTTCTGTACTGTAAATCTTCTGTCTAAATCTGAGGCTGCTGTTCTGAGAATGAGCTACCAAAGCTTTTTCTGAATAAATCAGTTAAGATCCATGTATGGAAAGCTGTGATGAAGGCAGTTTTGTTTTTAATTATATTCAACAATATAACATATTTGTCCACTTTTAATTGATTTTTCTAACTTTAATACACTAAAGTTAAGGCTATATACCTAATTTCTAGTAAGTGGCCCAGCCCCGTCTATATTTTTATGCATGTGGCCCTCAGTGAAAAAAGTTTGTACACCCTTGCTCTAGAATGACCTCCACTTATATATAAAACAATCACAATCTACTTTAACTAATAACACAAATCAATGTATAATGAAGTTATCAATTAAACATTCACAGTGTAGGATGAAAAATATATGTGAACCCTCAGCTAATGGCGTCAACAAGAGCTAACCTGGATTCAAATCTGGAGTCCAGTCAAAGAAACCAGACTGGAGGTGTGGGTTGGAGCTACTTTGACTTACAAATGACACTCAAACATTTTGAGTTTGTTATTCACAAGAAACATCTGCTGATGTGAAACAACAACAAAAAAAACTCTCTCAGAGGACCTGATGAAGACTTGTTGATTAGCATAAAGCTGAAAGGGTAGCAGTCATCTCAGAGAGTTCAGATCTTCATCAGTCCACAGTAAATGCAGATGATTTAGCTCTGTGGCTACCCTCCGTAGAAGTGGGCGTCCAGCTAAGACAACTCCAAAGGCACTACGCAGAATAATCAGTAATGTAAGAACTGATGGAGTAACAGCTAAATGCTTAAAGGAATCATTGGAGCTAACATCTCTGTTCATGAGTCGACCGAATGCAAATGCCGGTGCATGAAGAACGGAGCGTGAAGTTTGACTGATGAATCCGAGGTTGAACTGTTTGGGAAGAACACGCAGCAGCATGTATGGTGTTAAAAGGGCTCTGCATACTAACATGAAACCATCATCCCAAAGGTGAAGCAGGGTGGAGGAAGCATCGTGATTTTCTCCCTCTGGACCCGGTCAGCTCCACATCATCGAGGGGGAAAATGAATTCATGAATTTATCAAGGTCTCTTCCGGGATAATGTCAGGGTGGCTGTCCACCCGCTGAAGCTCAGGAGAAGCTGGGTGATGCAGCAGGACAATGACCCTAAACATCAAAGTCAATCTACTACAGAATGATTCAAGAAAAGGAAAATCCACCTTCTGGAGTGGGCCAGTCAGAGAGCAGACCTTAATCCAGTAGAGATCCTGTGGAGTGACCTGAAGAGAATCCATAGAATATGTCTGAGCTGAAGCAGCTCTATACGGAAGAATGGACCAAAATTCCTCCTGAACAGTGTGCTTCTGCTTCCACGCCTGGTCAAAATGAGCACAACCGCACACTTATTTCACTTACTGAAAAAAAAAAAAGCAGTGATGTGGAAGAAATAAGACTTTAAGACTAACATAATCAAAGATGAAGAAACCAAAAAAGCAGAATGAGGGAGGATAATATGATGGATTATTTTTTTTTTATCTTTAGCACTTTAGTAAAATGCACTCAGTAAAAATGGTGGTTATTAGGCTCTGCCCATTAAAGTTTACCTCAACTAGTGGTGTATGCCTGTATCTAGAGCAGCTCTGCCTTTGAGAAATGTATTTTCTTTTTTTTTTTTTTTTTTTTTTTTTGTTGCCACTGGCTTATTTCGCAGGTAGAAAAGGAATCCATCAGATTACTTTAGAGAGAGTGACAGCACGGCAGGGGGGGGGGGTTATCAGCAAAAAAAAAAAAAAAAGTGAGGTCACTGTCTGTCAGGAGCATTGCAATCTCAGTAATGTAGAAGTCATGCAAAATTCTGAAAAAGATATAGAACTGACAGTGACCCCTGCGTTATCCATTAGCCAGGTTTAGCTCTGTCAGTGACACCGCGGAAAAGCCTCAGTAAGAGTTAATGATTCAGACCGGGATCCTGGTGGGAGGAAACCTGCTGGGTAAAACCGTCCTGTAGGAGTTGGCCTCCAGGCATGTAGGAGGCCTTTGTGCCAAACACAAGGCCTGAATCCACCACACCACCGCACAGTGACAGGAAGAGGGGAAGAGATGAGATACCGGGGCTGTCCTCCCACTCTGTACTTCCTGAGATGAGAGTGTGGTGGTGTGTGTGCTTACACATTCCATGACTTAGTGTATGTATATATATATATATATATATATACTGTATATGTCTGTGTCTACTGTAAACAGAGTGCCTCTGTGCAAATACACTGTGTGTGTTGTATAATATTACTTTGAGGTTTGTTTGCCTGCTCTCTGGGTTTTGTTTGGTGGGCAGTGTGGCTGTTTTGGGAGCAGAGCGGTGTGGAGGCGACCATGGAGTTCTCCACGGCTCAGGCTTGGCCTTTGGACCAGGCATGCAGTGTAGGCCTGCTGACAGGTATGGCACTGATGCACTTCACAGCTCCCTGTGACCCCCCCTCCCCATCACCCACACATACACACAGACACAGACACAGACACACACACACACACACACACACACACACACACGCACGCGCACCCGTAGTAGAAGTGAGCTCAACTTGGCCCCATGATTTAACACTGTGGGTGGCAGGAGTCAGAAGACAGGAGTCTAAAAGGAATAGAAAATGGTCTGACTTGTCTGTCATTTTCTGCCTCACAGTTTCTTTCTTTTCTTTTAATTATTTCATTACTTCACCCCTTGAACTTCTTGCACACTGAGTATCATTTCAATTCCAGTGCCGACGTGATTCTCAGGATTCGGTACGATATCAAAACAATTCTCTTTTTAGATATATTAACATATTTGTATATGAAAACTTTGATTTTATTTAATCAACCCTAACTTCTTAAATGCATCAGGGTCTAATGTTGCCTTTCACTTACCAAAACAGTATCTGAAATGAACAATAATAAAGTTGGGAGGTATCTGGTCAGAGAATGAGAGAACACACCTCTAAACAACTATCTAATGCCAACTTTAGATAGCTGGCAGATTGCCATGGTCGCTGTTGGTTGGTATTTGATCTTGTTTTGAGTCTGTTAGTGTCTGTTAATTTTAAACAATGAGTAAAAACATTGTTTATTCATTTTTGGCATGGAGATGCAAAATGGTTATACACTACAGTTTAGTAACTTCATTTTGGAAACAAAAGAAGCCGTGTATAAATAAGATGTTCCGCATCATCGCTTCCCTGAGATCCGTCCAGTTAACAATGTTGAGATTGGTTCATCTCAGATCTAACCCGCAGGAGCCTGACCTGACATGATTTGGCTGGAAAGACCATTTTTGAAAGAAAATCTTGGTTCAAAAATTACTCATGATTTACATAATGCTGTTATTCACAGGTAAGGTCAGATGGGGTTTCCTGACAGTAGAAATTGGCTGGGGATCAGCTTGGCTTTGGGGCCTGATAACAGTGCCACAGACATCTGATATTCTGTGCAAATAATCGGAATATTGGTGCAATCTTCATATGAGAGATTCTTTGCCTTCACTTTTTGTTTCAGTATATTCCACTGCTTTTTCCTTGCCATGCTTTTCATCCATGATTTGTACCAGCAGCTGCTTGTGTTTCCCCTCAGTTTGTTATATACTTGATTAGCATGTATTTTTTGCTGCTGTAACTATCACTATTTCCTGCTGTAATAAAGGAATTTCCTTATGGGTATCATTACAGTTTCATGATTTCTACAAACAAAACTCCTGTGTAAGCAACTCTCCATGCAAGAGTGCGGCACAGCATTTCATATCGCACTGTTGCACCATACCGCAGCCCACCCCTACCCGCGAGGGTGGATGTGGTTTGTATTGCAAACAATTGAAGGCGACCGACTTGAGGCTTTCAACCCATAACGTTCTGTTCACACATAAGACCTCAAAGTGTGGGCTCCTTCTTGCCTTTCACAAGCCTGAAGCTTGTGGGTGTGTTAAGCTTGTAATTTATATACCCAGCTCTATTTGGACAGTTACTTTCTCCCTTTTCCGTCATACTGGCGCACAAGGAAGTAGGTCGTATCTCGAGCAAGGTTTCCACTTATTGTTTTTAACTCTCAGTGGCTCATTAAAGTTATATCACAGTGAAGTGGGAAGCCGTTTACCACGTCGATCGGCTCGTGATCATCGTTTGTTTGGAGTGCTTTCACGTTGTTGATTTGGCGCGAACAGCTGTGCCTCTGTAGTGTTTGAATCCATGTGTGACGGGGCGATTAAGGTTACAAACTTCAGTCCTCAGCTCTTTAAGGCCAAGAAAAAAATATTATATTAGTTTTTGTGAGATCTAATTACAGTGACACACTGGGATCATTTGAGGTTAAATGACTTCAATAAAAAAAACTAAAAAAAAACAGCATTATGTTGACCACTACCATTAGGATACTATCACACTACATCAGCATCATAATTGGATATGGCGACCAGGCATAATGGGATTTTTGAATAACAGCCAATGAGCCCTGTGTTTCCGACCTGAAAAAGCCAACTGACCATTTGAACCAAGACAAAGACAGAAACAGCACATCTCCTATTAAGAATGCACCAACTTTCCCTATCATCTCACATGGGCCTATTAAATGCATTGCAGTGGTGCAGCCATAACAACACATACAAACAGCCAGGCAGCTCGAACTGCCTGCCTTCCTTTCTCTTCTCTCTGACAGCTGGTCTGATATGACAATTTTTAAAGGCTGAATATTAAAGGTTTGGAAAAAAAAAAAAAAAAAAAAGCTTTAACCTGATTTTCAACTGCAAAGTCACCACACGGGAAACTTTATCAACCAAGGGGGAGTGAGAAAAGAAGTAAAAAAAATACATCAGATGCACATATTTTGACAAATGTGATGATAAATGGAAGTTAACCGCAGGATGGAAAATAAGTGTAGGAGTGTTGCTGCCTGCTGCTGTCTTCTTTACAAGGGGAGAAAAAGTGTTTTCAAAGATCATATTAACACTATCCATCACTTGCATGTCACCATTACTCATGCATGATCCATCAATCAGATTAGCTATCACGCAGCTTCAGTAATGTTTACTGATGGTGCTCGCAACAGAAGAAATACATATTACTGTACTTTATCAAAGGTGTTAAATAAATACAGATGCTGCAGGAGAGAGATCTGCTTCGATGGTGGTGATCAACCTAGTTTATATCGTGGACACTTTCAAGCTTATTATAGCTGCTCAACCAGCAACACTGATGTCAACTGGCACCAAAACATCTAGAACCAGTAACGCTTCTCGAAAGGCAGGCTGTCAGACAGGGGTCAAATCATGGCTGGCACCAGACATAATTAACTGGACATGTGCTGGCTGCATGCTGTCTAGGTTTTTCTCATTAAAAGACTGTAAATTAAATAGTGTGGTTATTTTCATTTTTCATTTTCTAGGTGATACCTTAAAATTTTTATGAAATCCGAATTTAATTCTGACCCTGCACCTCATTTCCAGAGCTCATCAATTGCAGGATCTGATTCTTGACATGTTTTTGAGCAAAAAAATAAAGTCCATGTACCAAAACCACCTGTAGTTAAACTATATACACTGTTATATGAAACAAGCAAAAAATGTTCTGAAAAACAAAAACAAACTTTTCTTTCAAAATCACAAAATGTTTGTAATGAATGTATCAGCATGATGAATGCTGGTTAAATATTGAAGAAGCTCATATAATTGAAACAATGAAACAAGAAATGTTTAGCTTTTTCAACATTTGACTAAAACCTCAGTCTTTGCCAAACTCTTTACCTCCCTCGAATTCTCTACCACACAAGGTAACATTCCCTGGATTGAAAAAAAACAAAAACATATTAGACTTTTAGTAGCAGGGCCGTCAGAAAGGATGAGATATTTTGTGATTCCTCAGTGTTTCCATACACTGTAATCTTCATTGACCGTCAAGAACACTGTTGACAGCAAACAGTTACCTCATCTACTCAACGACAAAATGCAGATATTTTTTTAATGATTGGTGTTCAGATGAATACTCAACAGACGGCATCAAAGGTTTTTGCCTGTGCCAATTCAATATAGCATTTCCTGTCAATGCTTATCAAATCAATTTTCCAATTGGCCCAACTGTGTAAGGCCGGGCTCAGACTACAGGAGCTTTAAAATCCTAACAGATTTTGAAATCAGGTTGCATCACACACAAAAAAGAGAAATTTAACAGATCGTCTTCTCCAATCTCAAGCATGCGCACACTACAAGATTTGAAAAATAATGGCGCATCGTACACGACAGGATATTATTAAGCTTATCGTGCCAGAGGGAGCAATCAGGGAGCAATTCAGCACCTCACGTGATCTCATGAGGAAGCGGACGTAAACGAGGATGAGGACTGCCGGTGCAACAGAAACAAAAGCGGAGAGTCTGGACGAGAAGATGTTTGGCGAGACGCCGTCAACACAGAGCTGAGCGGAGATTTTTACTTTTTATTTCTGTCAACAGGAGAAAACTAGCTAAAATTAGCCTCAAGCTACTAGACTGTTTACCGTTGCTTGGCAACACCAGCAGCTGCTCCAGGACTGACATCATAATGATCCTGATTTTAAATCCTGAATATCAAGCATGATAGCTATGAGCCTATGAGAAGTTCAGGGGGTTTAAGACCGGATCTGAGACGCGATCACATTAGCAGATTACCTGGGCCGAACATCAGTACCGCCGAGGTCCAGGGGCAGATTTCTCCTCCGATTGTTGGGAGGGGTGAATCGGGGTTGAATCAGGCTCCTGTAGCCTGAGCCAGGCATAAACAGAGTGAGAAACCAAAGATGAGCGACAGGATCAAAACATACTTGTTAGGCAGAAACACCGCTTATTAAAAGTTCTATTTTTCAGAATCTTGAACAAATTTATTTTATTAAGTGTATCAAAGTCCCAGCAAAGCCCTATAGAGATTTCAGGTGACATATCATCTGCAGGATTAATGGTTGTGTTTCACAGCCCTCGGCAACAACAACTAAATTATCTTTCTGCTTTTTTTTTTTTTTTGTAGCCGGATTCAGTGCCGTAAAATTGGCATTTGACCAGAGAATAGCAGAGTCATTGTGCAAAGAGTATGTCTGTATCTGATGTCAAGAATGAAAAGCCTTGTAATTGTGCTGGTGGTCTGATGGAAAGTTAAGTTTGCACACAGTAGGCCGCAGTCCACATGTTGGGGAGGCAGCTGTTTGTAGCAACAGCTGAGTGGGGCAGGTGGTATTTTAGTCAGAAAAACGCTTTGAAACAGTTGACTGGTCGGAGTGAGGATGTCACCGACTGCCGAGATATCAGTCTGTTCCACAACTCATTAGTCAAGGTACAGAGACCAGCCAAACAGCTGTGGAACATTTTAATTCCAGCCCCAAATCAGCAGCATGGACCTGAGCTGCTGCTTCCAATGACCTCCTGCCTGCTTCCGCCGCCGAAAAATAACACTCACACAAACACGACTATACAGTGAATAATTCTTCTGTCCCTCATTTCCCTTCAGCTCCATCCCCCGCCCTGCTCCTCCCTTCTTCCAGCGGCTCCTTCCAGAGCCCAAGGCCACTGTGTTGATATTGCTTACCCAAGTCTCAATGAGCTAATTAAGGGGGCTGTTTCTAAAGTACTCTTGCGTTTTGTTTATTTGTGTATGACCGGAGCCCCACAAATTACACAGACCAAAGGCTTGTCTGAACTTTTAATCTAATCACGCCTACTGCGAGCCCCCGTTTCCTGGTGTCAGTTTGCCTTAATGAGGCCTGGTCTGAGCTGTGGCCATTAGTGGAGCTCAGGAGTGGAACAGTACCACGACGAGACAGGCTCGGCGCAATGCTGCCACAGAGCCTAATCCCCGGTTGCTCCCTGTGGACCCGCAGCCATGAAGCGAGTTGTAAAACCCCCAGCTGTGCAAAACATGGATGACATTTGAAAACATACAGTATCTGGGTGGCAAATTAAGAGATGAATGCATTAAAAGCAGCACTTAAATGACATAAAAATGACTGCCAGGTGCGGCGTGAATAGATTATTGAACCATTTTCCTGTGACATAAGCACCGCGGCAAAATGCTGGGTTCAGCTGATGTCAGTTAGTTGTTGAGAGCACAAACTTTCCGTTATAATAGGCATATTAAAGCAGGGGTGTTTATTATCATTGACAGCGTGATGGTTAAATGCCACTTACCTTTTATATCAGCTTGCATTCTATGAACCAGCAGTATTTTGCCTGAGACAGTTGCACTAACATCCCCATTAGTACAATAATCATGTGGAGAAGGTCCCTACACTATTTATTTTCCATGTAACTTTCATTAATTCAAATTCTAAGAGAATTTAGTGCACTTTCCCATTTCCAGTTTGAAGTGCTTTGAATTCTGCTCACTGCACCCGTTTCTGTGTCATCAGCCCACTCAGAGCCTGAATAATTCATAACAATATTTATTAGCACTCTGAGGTACAATTAGATGAATTGGGATTAAGAATTGGCTCGTCTGTGGAAGAGAAAGTAGAACAGCTCTGCTGATGGATTTGGGCAGACATAGTTCTAAAACATTATCAAAATAAAGCCAAGCGGATTAATTCCCTTTCTCTACAGTTGCCCCCCCCCCCCTCCTCTTGTGTTTAAAAGAACATACTTAATATTCCATCTGCAGGAGTAAATCAGAGATGACAAGTTAAAACAAGGGCTGTACAGAGGCCTCACGTTTTTACTTAATCTCCAATTCTTTGGGAAACATACAATTTGATCAAAATCCATAGAAAGACGACTGACCTATCCTTTCATTTGAGGCTATGACCTCACATTTCTTCACCAACTAACCTCAGGGAGGAGATGAATAATAACATGTTTTTACTATTTCTGTAGAGGTCGTCATGTTTAGGGCTGAGAGTCATTTTTTAAGGGCAAGCCACCATTCATAAGTCAATGAATATATCTTTTTCTGAGATGACATTCATAGTAAAGTGTGTTTGGCACCTCTTTTTTATTTAGTTTTAGTATGGGGAAGACATATGTTGGTTATATTATGTAAGTTATTTCATTATTGTTAAGTTTTAGTTAAAAAAAAAACCACTATGGACATTTTAGTCTCGCAAGTAGGCAAATGTAACCTGAATGTAATGGCTCATTCACTTTGACAGTAAATGCGGTTTTCATTCCCAACCTTTTCCGCAGCCCTTGACAACGGCGCATTAACATTAACCTACCTTTCTTTTCTTCTTTTATAAATGCTGTCCTGACCTGCATGTTTTTGTGGTCGGTCTCAGCTGTTTTGTTGTTGCTTCTTGTTTAATTTTCAGTGGAATCGTGGATGCATTCAGTCCACAGATGTTAGTTTTTTTTTTCCTTATAGGAACTGCCAACAATAGGTAGCATTACTTACAGAGACATGATGTTGCTAAAACACAAGATAAGTCTCATTGGAGCAACAATTCAAGCAAATTAATTAATGAATTTATTTATTTTTTGCAGTAAAACAGCAACACCAGTCGCTTTATATTTCATTTTTATTTGTGGTCATAAAGTCGAACGTACAATGCTACTTTCTATTTAGTTTTAATCTTGTTTTCACTAGGGAAAAAGGCTGTCAATGAATATTTCTCATTGCTTTCACTTACAAAACTAAAACAAATAGTGGTTTAGATTAACAGAAGCAAAAGGATCTCGATAAGCAAATGGGCACAGATGTATCTCATACATTTATGTAGATTGGATTTACCTCTGTGACCATGTAATTTTATGCTCGGAGACAACAAAAGATATTCACTCTATAGCTCTGTGATTACCTCAATCACCTTGTCCATCCTCAGCTCACATCACTGGCCTGAGTCATTCTATCACACTGTAAGAATACCTTGTTTTAGACTGAGGTGGAAATTAAGAATATATGAATTATAGCTTCAGCTCTAAACTCATTATCTGAGCGCACACAAATGGAAAATGAAGCTGTGACAAAGTTAATCATGCTGTACGGGAGAGAGGATTGGAGGTTTCTATGAAAAATGTTGACCTTAACGCATGACCCATCTACTCAGCTCAATTGTTTGTTTTTTTCATCTTCTTCTTTCCTTCACCCCCAATTAATGGAGCTTCCGTCTTGCCTTCTCTGTAACGGATGAAGCCAGCAGTTCTTGAACTCCGCGTTAATTAAACATAAGTGCACGTCTCGCTATAGCTTATGGTGGTTCCACAGTCCCTCCACTATCCAGATAATATCCTTAACTCCTCCGGGTCATCACGTCTCTGCCCGTCATCACAAACACGGACTGATCTCCAACTTTTTATCAGAAGGAATAAACTGCTTTATAAAGACATACCTGGGATCTGTTACGCAACACTCAAAGCTCATCAGAGGAAAGGGCCAATTTATTTGATGGGTATGTGTGCAGGCAACAAGCTGACTGTGCTGTCAATTAAAAACCCTTGAGTTCAGCTCATTAGGATTCACCAAAGCTAACTTTTATGCTTTATTTCAATTTTTTTTTTTTTTTTAGGGATTAACCTGTATGTGTGTGTGTGTGTGTGTGTGTGTGTGTGTGTGTGTGTGTAGACAAATATATAGTTGTGATCAGTAACTGATGGGCGCATACAGACTTACAAAGTTATGTATGCTGAACATGTCAACTGAATGTGTGGGCGAGTTGTGCGTACATGTCCTTTAGCATGCCGTGACTAAACTCAACTTCCCGTCTCACCCGCCAGCAGCCGGTAAATACCAAACAAATACAGCTGCTAACAGCACCGAGCAGGTTATCACAGCATGACAAAGAGTGCACTGGCCTTCCTGATTGCCTTGCAAAGCATTGTGGGTACTATTTCTTTTATTATCACAAAAAAAACAGAAGATCAAATGGCTCTACTATCTTTAAATGTCAACCTAAAATGTGGCTTTGAAGATTTTGTTAAAGACATGTTTCTGGCGAGTCTGAAAAATCAACAAGTCAGGGTTTTTTTTTGTTTGTTTTTTTTTTTTTTTAGTGTTGCCTTCACCCCTGTAAAATCATGTTATTCCTTCTTGCAATTCATGAAAATGATTGTTAATAATTCAAATAATCGCTTAAACATCCAAAATGGTGGCTAAAAAAATCAGCCACATAAGCCACCAAACTACATTTTCAAAGCTGACATATTGGAACTGTACGTTCAGGTAGAACTTCTATCTGAATGAAAGGTTACATCATGTTCGGCTTTATATAACTGGACTTCTTTATCCAAAACATTCTTTCATTATAACGCGAGCAAAACCACAGCGGATTGTACTGTAAACAATGCCTCAGAATGAGTCAAGGCTAAATGGAATCACACTGAAGTCATAGCTGCTTAACAACATCTTACATGCAGTGGAACAGTGATTCTGTATCAAAAAGCATGTTCGAGGCAGAAATACCTGTTATCAGCCCTATCATTTTGCTCCCAGAGTCAAAAGAACTACTATTTTAGCCTGGTTTTGCACATTTGAATTGTTCCCCCTCTCCTTAGAGTTTTTCAGCAATTCAGATAATGTGTGGTGTTGTGCTCATCGATGACTGTTTTTCTCCCGCTGGACAAAAAACGGAGACAATAAGAGCTCTGTAGGTGGGATTTAGAATGGGACGTCAACCTTTTGTGTGAAAGCCAAAAAAAAAAAAAAAAAAAAAAAAAGGCCACAAAGATGAGATCCACAAAATGACATGGCTGTTGTAAGGCAACACACGTAAATAACAACTAGTTTCTTTGTTGTGAAAAGTGTTAAACTTAACTGATGTTGATGGAATGGATGCTGATCGGTTATGCTTTGCCTTCGCAATCAGGTGATTGTTTATTTCTTACTGCAGGGCTCCCTGGGACTTTTGGTTGACCAAAGTATTCATATCCTACATTTTGAACAGTTATCAAGGATACTCTGAAGACAACTGGTCAGGAGCTTTATGGTGCAAACAGGAGAGCTGCATGTGCATCCAAGCACTAGAAAATAATCTAAAGTAAGAGCTCATATGGTCTTCGCCTGTGTAATGGGCCAAACCTATTACAATGACAATAACAGTGTAGTTCAGTTCTGAACAGCAGCAGCCTCTGGGATGAGAGGTGAAACATCTTCATGCATCTACAACCAGTTGTCCAACTGCCTTTGATTCAAACCTCATCGGATAACCGTGGCCTGACGACTGAGAGTCTTCCCACTATTTTACTTTGAAAGGCGAATGTTAGTGAAAAGACAGGGATAAAAATCTATATTAACAGAAATGCTCAGTAGTCCTGCTTGCTTAATGTTCAGTCTTGTGTGTGTTTACATGTCCACCGCAGAGCACAAACCTGCTCCGTTCGATCTGTTTTATGACGACGCAGGAGGCTGACCCGGCCGGCCGGGCCGGGGGCTTCAGCGGGCCATGGGGGTAGGAGGCTCTTTGTTATCAACCAAACAGTGGTGGGTACACAGAAGATAAAGAGGCTGAGCGAGACTCTGCCATGTCTGTTTTCCCATCTTGTCAGTTAGAATGACTCAAGCCATTAAGGCAGTTACCACAACATGCTGACAACATGTTCGGATGCCACCTGGACCCAGATGTGCCTCAGCGGTGGGTAAATCGAGAGAATGATGGAGAGGAAGTTTAGGGGCCATGTCTGCGCCAGCATATGCCCCAACCTGTGCGTCCTATTACTCTTCCTCTGATAGTCTCTGCCTGGCTCCCAGCGCGAGGCAGAGACAATAAGCCATTGTTATTCTTTATGATGAGGACACAAAAAGCCACAATAAAAGAAAAAAAAAAAATTGTGGAATCACTGTAAAGTCCTTGGCAACTCAGCTGCACTTTTTTTTTTTTTCTCCCCGCATCGTCTTTTGATGTGCGCTGAGAATTGAAAAAGGCAAAAAGGTATTGTTGACGGCTGCCCTTTCCCATGCCTGAATACCGGAGTACATATTTTCATACAGTGTCTTTGCTTCAGTGAAAGTGATCACTTGGGAGGGAGGTTTTGTTTGCGCAGACAATCACTGGTTCTGTGAAGAATAGACTGGGGACATTGGGATCAAAGAACAGACCAACGATGAGTACACAGACAACAAAAGCCCCTCACACTCTTATCCCATCTGTGGCAGTACAGAAAAAAAAAAAAAAAAAAAACCAAACAAAAAAAAAACAAAACAATGGAAGATGAACCCGATTGCTGTGCCCAATTGCATCATCTGAAATATTCAACTCCATGTCACTCAATCTCATCTGCGAATATCACAGATGAGACTCTCTCACTGTCCTTGCAGCCCGAGCCTCAGCGTCTCTCTCTCTTTCTCTTTTTCTTGTATTAAGCAGAAGGGTATCAAGCAATTACAGACCAAGGTCTCCACTCAGTTGAGGGATTCTTTCATCCCATAAAGTTTTACTACAAAGACTGACAGTGACCTTCTCTGGGTCAGACAATCGGGGCAAGAGGCATCCAGTGCCTGTTTAAATGACACTGACTCTTTATGGAGCCTTCACAAAGGATTTAGTGGAATAACATGATGTAGATAATGCTGTTGATGGAGAGGAGTTGTGTCAATGTTACTGCAGGAACACAATGTGATGCTTGAAAGTAGTTCTTCACGAGTGCAGGCATTTTGAAAGTCCATGTTCGTCACAAATTGATCTTGCGGGGACTCTTCTACGGCCACATGTGCAGCGGATATCCTACTGAACAAATGACTGTGCATTTATATGAGCAAAGAACACTGTGTTGTTAATATGCAGTGCTTTAAGAATTTGTTTGTTCGACGAGCCAATGATTTAAAGATATTTAAGGAGCTTCAACTAGCCAAGAACTGTTTAGTCTATAAAATACCCATTATGATTTGGCAGAATCTAAAGTGACGTCTTCAGAGCCTTTGTTTTGTCCAAGCAGCTGCCCAAAATTGACAAAGAAATATTCAATTTACGATGACATAAAACAAAGAAAAGCAGCAAATCCTTACATCTGAGAAGCTACAACATGTGAATGTTTGGCGTCTGTCGCCTCGAAATTTTCTGTCGACCGACCCATCAATTAATTGACTAATTGTTTTGTAATGAGATATTAGGATAGAAAAAAAACAAAAAAAAAAAAACAGAGAGCAGATATAAGTGTAAGCCTCTCCGCCTCAGTGTTCTTAATGTCATTGGGAAAGACACAGCCCCTTGTGACTGCTGTGATGCCACTGCACTTAAAAGGGGTTTAGAGCACAAATCAATCACCATAGTCTGACAAATGAAAAGTATCACAAACTTAGACTTTTAATCTGCCAAACAATCTGGGCTAGGTCACCTCTCTGATTTGGGGAAGATTTTCTCACTTTTTCAATCTACCCCACAGGCTATCTTCATCTTCCCCCCCAACATGAGGCCAGTGGGGGCTTGTTTCCCAGCGCTAGGCCACCCAGGGGAAATGTAATTCCCTTCCTCTGGTCGGTCAGGGGAGTGAGGACTATGAGGAGGAGGAGGAGGAGGAGGAGGAGAAGGGGGAGGAGGAGGAGGAAGGGGGGGGGGGGGGGGGGAGGGGGGGGGGGGGTGCTGCTTGGCTCCCTGATTAGGAGCTGAGGATGTGACTGGCTTGTTGCCGGCGTGGTTTTCGCACACCCCGTGTGCATGTTTAAGGTGATCAGAAAGGCCGCCGCAGCGCTCATGCCGTGCTACATAAAGCAAAACAAATGACCAGCTGTGAATCACGGATAAGGTGGGGTGAGCATCAAACGCTTGCAACCTTGCCACCCCACCCCCCACCCCCACCCCACCTACCCCCAACACCCCTTACCCCCCCCACTCCCACCCGCTGGCATGGCTCACCCAGCCTCCCCTGCGCCTTGCCTGCAGGAGCACGTTCGCTGTGTATGATGGAGAAAGCAGGTAGGGGAACAGGGACCCCTCTCTGTCCATTACTCATAAGCGTCCTGGTGTTTCCAATCCCCATTCACAATAGGGTTTTTGAGTGATCACACACCAAACACCATGATCACACACTGAACTGATTATAGTGCGCCGTGAGGGGGACCTGGCTGGGGGCGCACTCAGCTCCTGTAACCTTTACCTGCTCAGCTCGTGTTCCTTCACACTGCGGCTGGACTATGCCATTAGTGGGTGACTTGTGAAGCATCACCAACACATTCACCTTCTCCTTCCCTGCTCCTGTCTTACTTTAAAGGTGATTAGAGTTTATTTACGGCCAGCTTATTGTGTTGAATAATTGTTCCATCCCCTTACTCATGTCCTGACTGAAAGAATGAGACTGCAGATCCATGCGGTAAAAAAAAAAATGAGTTTCTGTTCCAGGGTGCCTCGACTCACCCTGAGATAGGGTTCAAGACGGAGCTCAGAAAAGAATCAAAAGGAGCCAGTCGAGGTGGTTCGGGCATCTGATGAGGAGAGCTCCGGGACTCCTCTCTGTGGGAGTATTCTGGGCAACAGGGAGGAGACCCCAGGGCAGATCCGTAAAACTCTGGAGGTATTACATATCTGGCCTTGAAACACCTCAGAATCCCTCAGGAAGAGCGGGATAGCGTGTCCAGGGAGGACGTCTAACCTGCCTCGCTTAGCCCGCTGCCACCACGACCCAGACACAGATAAGTGGTGGAAAATAAGTCTTCTGCAGAAATCTGGGAACTTCATCAACAGACAGTTCCTGCAGTCAGACGGTATAAGGCAGGTTTTCAACAAACTACCGGATAAACCAAATTTACTACTAGAAGACAACACAAGGGGAGAGTGGGGGCAGTAAATTGAGTAACCAAACTGTGCGTTGTAAACCTTCATCAGAGTTCACAGTTACACATCACAGTTAAGGTTTGATCAGCTGTACCTACAGTGGTTATGTGTAAAGACAGTTTTCATGCGCCACGAGGGATAATTACCAACAATCTGGGTGTGCGCACTTTCAGATAAAGAGGGTGAGATAATCTGGCTAAACTGATGGTTTGTTTGCATGCTGCCTGTCAGACACTAACTTCCATGATCTCAGTAGACTGCACTCAGGAGAGGAGAGAGGGATCTCCAGTGTCTGGACGGATTACGACTCTTGTCCGTCAGGAACAAAGATGGAAAGCAAAAACCTTTGTGTCACTTTGACTGGTCGGATCGCCGATTGGTTCCCATTCTCTACTGACATTTAACACGGGTCTCTTTTAGCACAATCTTTCCTTAACCACAGCGGTGATAAATCAGAAGAAGTCACATGATTAATGTTGGAAGGCAATGATGAAGTGATATTTCGTCTTTTAGTTTGGAGGATTTCTTGGCTCTCAGACAGGCAGCAATTATTTTGGTGAGTACTATTAATATGACTGCTAGAATTTACAGCATTAAAAACACAAAAATTGGACTGAAATTGTAATAAACTGGAATTATCCTTTAACAAACACACCACCTCAGACAAACTCCCAGGTTTAACACGCCCTGCCACGCTGCTGATGTTTTTCAAATCTGTTATGATAGCAGTCTTTCCTGTTAGTAAGTGTGTGTCTCTGGACGACCATTCCTCAGCAAGCCTCTCACCGATTAATCCGGCAGATTCTCCTTTAATATTCAATGGCGCCAATACATTTTAATGCAGCCTGAGATCTGGGGATGAGACCTGTCCTTAAAAACTCCCTCTCCCTCCAGGCTTAAAGGAATGCCTGTCCTCTCTCGGCGTAATTGAAAAAGATGGATCTCACCAAGTGTTTCACCGACGCAGCAGGGAGGAATTGGATTGGGAAATGTGTTCTGTATCATATTGCTATGTATGTGTTCGCCAGGGGCTTGCACACAGTTGGTGAGAGCAACGTGTTCTGCTGCCCATATTGAAAGGCAGGAAAACAGAGAAGGGAGACATTTGCAATTTTATTACTACTTTAATGGGTTTCTCTATCATTCAGGAATTGCACTTTCTAATGCATTGGGCCCATAAATACAAGGTTCAATAGACAGCCGCTCTGCTCTCCTCATTATTCATACATTCACACAAATTAGAACAGAAGGTTGAATAAAATATGCTGTCCATTTCCAACGTGACACCATCAGAACTTGATCATGCATACAATCTGATCGGTGGCATACTACGAAATGTAATATCTAAACCTTGCACATAGCGCGGCTACACGTGTATCTACAAATACTAATCATTTGTAATGTCGCCCAAATAGCGTTGAGTGATTATTGACTGTCTCAGGAGAGAATCGGAGCAGCTGCCCCTCCATCACCCTTACAAAGAAAAGTGTTATAGTGGTGTAAGTACTAAATCACCAGGTTTGATCTGTCTGTAAAGTTTTGTTAATACACCACAAAGGCTCACTGGTGTCAGTCTGAGTTCTCAGAAATAATTTTACCTCCTTCAGTTATCAGGAATATATTTTTTTGTTTGTTTGTTTTTGTTTACCTGCCCACTTTGATTTCCAGTGGTGACTCACACAGGGACAGTTAGGGGGCAGAAAGAAATAAACACTCCATATTTTTTAAAGGTATTTCTGACAAAAAAAAAAAAAAAAAAAAAAAAAAAAAGGTTGATTATTGCCTCTGCATTGTTTGATGTTTCTCTCTGAGTATGACATTATTGATTTCAGAGATAATAATTCAGAGATTTCAGAGATAATAATCAAAACGTACCCTGTACGCACAAACGCTGGTTAAATGTGGTTCATGTTGCCGGTGCAGGTTTAGCTTTGACAAAAGCAGATGTTTTGTGAGTGGTGCTGAAAGAGATTTGGTTTTAGTCAGGTGCCTTCTCTCAGGGGAAATGGTCAATCGAAGAACAGAATAACAAACTACCGCAATTTTAATGATTAGTGGTTTTAAGTAATTAATCGACTGACAGACATTTATAGGGTTCATCTTCTCCAGCTTTTTTCTACATTATAAATTAAATCCCTTTGACAGTTTAGGCAAAATAAATTGGTAGACAACACCTCTGGAAAAATGTGATGGACATTTGTGCTAGATTTGGTGTGGGGAAAACATACAGTGATGCAACCAGTGTATGTAATACAAATAGAAACTAAGGTGGAAAAGAGGAACATACAGCAACATACGAGTGCAACATTTAGCTGAACTGAGATCTTTGTTAGTTACAGCAGCAGGAAATAGATTAAGATTACAGTTAAAGAACTGGAGGAGATGGAAGAAGGAAATGAAAAGCCTGGAAATATCCTGTATTTTTGTTATTGTTTAAAAAAAAAAAAAATACAACCAAAAGACCAAGAGCAACAATGTGTTGATCCCTCTACTTTCTGACTCCCCTACCACATCTGCGGCTCTCAGCCTCAAGGCCATCCTAACTGCTTCCTACTGACATGAATCTTTCAAAGTAGCTCACAAATGTATAATTTCATTTTTAAAAATGAAACTACATATTTGGAGAAAACGGAGAAATTGGTTGGGGACTATTTTCAGCGGCAGATTAATCCACATTTAGTGCACTCTACTGAGTACTTCCCGGAAATGGTGTATGTGGGATTGAGTTGAAATAAACTGCAGTGTGTGTGTGTGTGTGTGTGTGTGTGTGTGTGTGTGTGTGCGCGCACACGCTCATTGTAATGAAAGAAGTTGTCACCCAGTGCGGCTCATTGGTGTGTTTTGATAGTTTCTGGACAACAATGGAGCTCTATGGCTCAGAGGAATACGATATATCAGGCTCTAATAAACTCACAGTTCTTCTTAGTAGGAAACAGTCATTGTTGGTTTTAGTCTTTTCATGGGATTTGACTTATACTTCAATTCACAAACTCTGAATACATGTACTGTTTTTAAAGCAGATATGTATTTCAGCATGTCGAGTAAATATGTGGAATTCTGTGAATGTTGGTTTATTATAGGACTATTGTTTCTCTCTGTTTTCAGTTAAGTAAAGTGTAATTTTTTATTACACATTACAGGTTGTATTTGTGTAAAATCAAGATTGAAAGATTGACTTTTGCGCCATAATTATTGCTGATGAAATGAATAATAAGAAATAAGGTTAAGATGGACATGTTGGCTCTAAACTGTGTCTGTGTCTGCAGCAAAACTGTGACTTCAACCTGTCTCAGCCAGGAAGCAACGATAATGATTTCTCCTGGCTTAGCTCACTCACCACCACCACCTCCCTGTGGGAGGGAAAACTTACTTTTTGGCATGTAAGCAAGTCTAAATTTGAGCCCAGGTCTTTAGCCAGTGTCTATAAGAAGCAAGCAGACAATTATAAGCTGATGGCATGCCAAGCTCTGATGCCTGGATTTCACAGTGACAGACAAGATACCAAAGCAAGTCTGACCTGTTGGGCTGGCCAACCCTCCCTTCCCCCTCACCCTCTCCCCCACGCCACCTCGCTCCTGCCTTTCAAGTCTAAACTGTTTTCATAAAGCAGAGCTCTATGGCCAGCCAACTGGAAGGAAGAGGGATGTCAGGGGGGAAAAAAATCAAGACGTGGTGATAAAAGAGAAAAAGATCAAGTGTGGATAAAAGAGATCAGCTTATCCGTCAGACTAAAATCGAGTGACAGCCAAAGACAGAGGATATGAGAAGGGAAGGGCTGGAAGACAACAAAATGTCTCTGAACTAGATAAAAAAAAAATCTCAATGCAGGGAATGGGCACATTACAAGATGGATGGCAACTTCAACGACTCCAAATGGACTCATAACACGTCTGCTGTAGCTGCTGCATAAAATCACATTCGGTAATTGGGTTGTTTTCGTTTTTAACACTTTCGTGTCAGGATTTCAGTGGTGAATTTTAACGCAGTAGCTGCAGGCCAGAGCATGCAAAGATGTATTTAGGTGTTTGATTATTCATAAACTTTCCTGTATTGATTTGAAACTATATTTGCTTGTGTGATTCACTATCCGTGCAATGAGAAAACAGTGAGTCTGGACACCACAGCACTGTATTGTTCCTAAAGAAACAAGAATATGTTGCACAGCAGCAGTGATCAGGCTCTTTCCTGTGCTGTATGTTGCACAATATAAAACCCAGGTACACCACTACAGCAGCAGCGGTAGCTATCATTAGACAGTAAAAGTGTCATGCGGAGCTTGGAAGTGGAGTGCATCTAATCAGGGCAAAGGAAAGAGTCCCTTCCTCCAGCCTCCCAGAGGAGGCAGCTGTTCCCAGGCCCTCCACCACTTGTTCATTAATTACTGTGAATTAATGCTTTTCTGCCGCCGAGAATAAATAAAAAGATTGTGGTAAGGCCTCACTAATCAAGAGTGGCTTTTATTAAATACTGTGAAAATGTCAGCTGGTTGTGGCTCAATTGGAAAGGAACAATCTGATCCGGCTCCATTCCAATCAAACATCATGCCTTGCTGGTCGGGGCTAAATTGCCGGCACCTGTTCCTCGAGGCCTCAAGATGTATTGTCTTTGTCCAAAGAGCGCAGGAGGCAGCGGTTTGTATCCAGGGCCAACCTTCACCGAGGCTGCGGGTTAGCTCTGCCTCTCAGGGATCTACATCAAATAAGACTATTGACTGCCAGCGCTTGCAGTGTTCCACCAGAGGAGCCCTTTGTTTGGCCAGTTCTGTCTGTCTCTGCTTTATCCAAGACACTGGCGGCTCAGTTAACCTGAAGCTGATCAATTTCACTATTGGTTAATCGGTGGATTATGTTTGCAATTAATTGATTAGTTGTCTATAAAATGTCCAAAAAGTGAAGTCAGAAAATAGTGAAAGTTGCCCGTCACAGTCTTACAATGAGATTATTCCACGGCTGCTTGTTTTGAGTCATCAACGAGAAAAAGAGATATTCAATTTACACTGATATGAAACATGGCAGAGTAGCAAATGCTAATGTTGGAGAGGCATATCTGACATTTTTACTTGATAAATGACTTAAACTACAGATAGATTATGAAAATAAACAAATCAATTCATTAACTAATTGTTTCACTATCAGCACCTATAATGGCTGATGGCACACTTCATATCTCAAGATTTTGTTGAGTCCGTTCATGTGAGGGTTTAAATGAAATGGGACTACAAAGAGACAACCATGTGTTTTAGCTCGTTTTACTAAATGTTTATTTGTGCTCGTGTAACATTAGCACAAGTATAGAAGAGCCAAAGTCAATAAACTGAGTAGTTCTACTTTGAGAACTTTTTGAACGTTTTGAATTGTCCAAGTTTTCCTCTTGAACTTAGTTTTTCATTTGTAAAAGGGAAATAGGGTTGTTTGAAAAGTTACACAATCTTGCTATAAGACCAGATTTCCACTAAAACGTGTCTCCCTAAACATTTGTTCTGTTGTATAATTGTTCAAGTTAAGACTCCAAAACAAAAAGAGCAGAAGATGGATGAGGATAAATCAGACAGCAACTTGGCTGATGAGAACAAACGAGAAGCCCGATGATTCATTGTGAGAATGACACATCACATCCAAACAACGCAACAGTCTATAATACAGAGCTGCCTCAAACAGATGGGGGAACGAACAGCTGTGTGTTTTAATTGGTCACACATGCGATATCAAGCACGCAGCCCATCTAAAACTGTAAGGATGCTTCTCTATGTTCAATTTTCTCTAATATAACTTGGAAGGATCATTCGCCACAAGGACACAAACAAACACTGACTTGACTTTCTTGTATTTGATGCTCACCCTCTGTGTACACGGAGAGAACAATATCTGCTTCCTGTTTTGAGCTGTGAAGCAATCTGTCTTTGTGCCATAAAACAATCCAGCAGATTTACCACCAAATGTAACTGTGTCCCGCTGACTTGGATTTTATGACAGCAAAGACTGCTATAAAAAATATATATACAGCAGCATCCAGTGTGTGTACAAATACACTGCACACAATGTATGCAACAAGTGAAATCATAGGATATGAGTACACTGTAAAAACTTATCAGTTAAAGAAAATCGGCTCATTTTATGATTAGATATGATTCATTTTAATTATCTGGTTTTTCACATTGAGAGTAACTTACATTTATGAGTGTGATTATGTGCTTAACTGATCATTATTATTCGTTATAGTCATAGTTATTTAGAAACATTGCTAGCTTAGCATAGCATACTGACCTGCATATAATGGATAAGTTACATAATGAAGGTTTGTTTTGTCTTTGAGTTTGTTTTTGTTTTTTACAGAAGAGATATTGTAGGGGAAAAAAAATCAAATATGTTGACAGTAGATGTTATACAGATAACATTTGTTCATCAGCTGTTCATTAAATGATTATATCTTCTTATTTAAAAAACCAAGCATCCAGGAGGTATTGAAGTTCTTTTAAATTTATATTTACTGATACAAATGAATACGAATGTAGTTTTGGGATGAATCAAAAAATGTTGTGAAAAACCATAGCCATAATGTTTTCACAGTATGGCAGTGGATGAGGCGATCAGTCTGTTCTACATAAAGTAAAATGTGAAACATAGCAATATGACTGATCCAGCTGACAAACCGGAATATTCAACATATGACGAATATTTTTTGTGCTTATCTCATTCAGGTCAATATTGAATGAGAGTATTTTTCTCTAGTAAAAGTATAATCACATTCACTACATATCTTGATGGAATCTTAAAGGGGCGATGATCAATTTTAAATATCATAATCTATTTACTCGTCATTGGTTAAATGGCACATAGCATCTGTGTGGTGAGATAAACTAATTACTCACTGTTTTTTGGCTAAACCAATCACTCAAGGTTTCATTAACACGTGAATTCTCAAAGTGCGGCCAAAAACGTGTTTTGTGTGGTCACAGTGACCTTTGACCTTTGACTGACAAAATCTAATCAGTTCACCCTATAATTCCTCAAAAGCGTTACTGAGATTGCGTTCTCAAGGATGGGACGGACAGACATACGAGCTGAAGACATAATGCCTCCGGCCGTGACGCGGAAGCATAATTTTAACATCCACAGGAACAAAAGCTAGTTGTCAACAAGAAGCATTAATATTACCTTTGAATACGAAATGTATTATTTACATGAACCTGTCCGTGCGTATGTGTAATTCAAACTGTTGTTAGTTTGGATACAATAAACATTATATTAAGACACTTTTTTAAGAGTATTAGATATAACACATAGAACATGCATGCCCCATATAACAGTTGTGGTATATGGAGCAGGTCGGCATTTGACTCTCTCAGGAGCCGCTGATGAAATCTTTAGGAATGACGCTTCTTGACGAATATTTGAAATAATGCTTGTTTATTGTTTTTACAGCAGGCTGGCTCCATCTTTGAGTCTTTATGGAGATAACTGTAGAGTAACTAGTGATAAAGCAACAAAAATCACTTTGAAGTAGCCTTGGTTACTTTGACAGTTTGGTCGGCTGATAGTAAATTGCTTAAAGCTTGCCGCAAACAAAGCATTATGCAAAATGCACGCAATTAATCATTGAGAGGGTGGTACATATTTTTTATGATTATTAATGGCCTTTGCCATGCTGTGGGGTCATCTCACCCCTGTGAAATATTTACATCATAAACAGCATGAATTATGGGGGTTGCGGGAAGGGCGCTGCTTTAAAATACAGTTTCTTTTATTTTCATCAGCTGGGGCGGTCAGAAAACTAGCCATCCGCAGAGCTCTGCATGGAAATGAGATGCTCGCCCCCCCGGGTCACGTGATGCCTGAAGGACGTTGTTAGGATTCAAAATCTCCTGTTGATCAGTCAGTGCGGTGGGAGAAGTGAAGAAAGTAGCTTCCAGCTCATTAGCCACAGCGCGAGATCAATATGTTAATGCTGACACATAGAAAAACAGTAATTGAGATGTAATTCAAATAAAAACAAAACTGATGTGCTTTTAGAGCTCTTGGAATAATAAACAGGAAGTGTTGGATCGTTTCTCTTCACATCGCTGCTTCATTTTGACCTGTTCTAACTTCTAATTTTCACATTGCGATATGACAGAACAAGCTAAACACATTCAGACAGCTGTAGAAAGTGTTTTGACTTGATGTGAGTAACATGTAAACCCCCTGTGTTGTCTACATTTCAGCTTTTGCACAGAAAGTTTGTTAAATGATGCTTTTAGTTAGTTTGACTCTTTTCTGAATACAGAGAGGTTTGCAGAGGTCTTTGGTGGATTTGTGCGGCACTGGTGTTAAAAACTTTTCTTTTTCTTTTTGAAAATATAAAAGAAGCTTTTTTGCATACAACAAGACTTTGGCATAAACACCCCGCCAACTTGACTGTGTGCAATTGATAAATTATGATTTTTGTGTGGAAAATAAAAAACGTGTATTATTCATATTCATGCATTAGAGATTTGTTAAGATACTAATATGCCAAGACGCTCTGTTAAAGTACTGCATTACAAAGTGAATGTTAATTGTTGAGACTGTTAATCACAAAATGAAATATGCACTGTGATAATGTGGGGTGGGGGTTGTTTTTATGTTTATGTACTCTTTGTCAATGTTTTGCTGGTTATGGTATTTGAGAATCAAGTTATTAACTTTGGATCTTTTTCTGATGCTGTCATCAATCATTATCTGATGCATGACTGTTTCATTATTAATACTTATGTTGATGTTATGGTAGAACAAAAGATTTTAGGTTTTGATATATTATATAAGATTGGATAGTTCAGGCTATAAACAAAGCCGTCGACCACTGCCTTCAGGCCCTTCTGTGTCTATGCTGTAAGTATAACAAACGAAGTAATTTAGTTTTTGTGTTTGGAACAAAATTTCCGCAAAAAATGGTAACAAACATGGATGAGATTGTCGCTCGGAGTCAGTGGTTCCAACCCTGTGGGCCGGGGCCACCAACATTTTTGAGATTTTCAAGTGGGCCATGATGTGGAAAAGGTTGGGGAACCCCTGTTCTAAGTAAATTTACACAAATAGCAATACTTAAATTGGCATATTTCTTTGATGGACACGAACCACATTAACTTCTGTGTCGACTGATGATGACATAGATACGTTGCGTTAGTCGCTACAGACTGGTAAAGGCAAAATAACAACCCCTCCCAAAAAGAAACTAAGTGCCAATTCAGCCTGATTATCAGGATAGTGTTATCCCAGAAGGAACACATGTCATTAGTTTATGTTCCATCATTAGCAGATATGGAGAGAATCTGGCGAATATGTTCTGGCTTCGAAGCACAGAGGCCGAGGCCCCTACCACTGATTCTAACACATAATGTATGCACTCTCTGCGTCCAAATATGAATGTGATTTCATTAGCCTGGATTTGATTCTATACTGTATGAATCGAGCGAATCAGACCTACTCCCTCAGTTCATTTTTGTTTTGTTCTATTCCTTTTGAAGGTCTGTAAACACTGCTGCTGTTTTGTTCGTAACTGCAGCCAGTTCCGAGAGAAGGGAAATCGTCCTTGGAGCAGATCATCAGGAGAGAGAAAGAGCGAGGATGCCTCCACCTCCTGTTGTTTGTCCGGGATGCCAAGCTCACGCTCAGCATGCCAGACCCCATGCGGGAGCCCAGGCCGGCCGGAAAAGACAGAGCTCTTGGAAGACTCGGGTCTGGTCAGAGCCAACACGATGCTCATGCCAGGCAGAGCAACTGTGGCCAGCGTCTGCTAGTGCATCTCTCCCCTTTACCCATCAGCACACGGCGGACCTCAGGGGAAAGGATGCGACCATCAGGGGACTGCTAGTCCATCCGGGGCTGAGCCGGAGGACAGACCCCATGTGGCGGAGAGTGGGAGGTTTGTGGCTGTGACTGGAAAAACAGCTAGCAGCTTGGTATCTTGTTTTACTCGCTTACTGTTGATGTCTGATTTAAGCCAAGGCATTTTCACTGCCTTTAAAAGTGCCATGGGAAGCATTTTCGAACATGAACATACAGTACATGCATGTATATATGTCTGTATATGATTCCTTTGTGGCCAGTGGTAATATTGGTTGTAGTGTTTTATCAAAACTAAGGTCACATTTCCTACAAATCCCACTGCTTCCTATCACATTGATTCTCTTTCCTCACAGGCAGTTGGCTATTTTAGACGATAGCTTGCTTCAAACCTGTTCGATGATCATTCCTTCCCTTTCCACCAGATTTTGTGCGGTAACTTTCCAAAACTGTCAATTCAACAACCGTGTCCGCTTTACGCAGCGTGTGTGGAGGTGTGGAAAGAAGGCAGAATCCGCTACTTTTTCTGGTGTGAACAAACGACCGTTACACCACGAATTCCTTGTAAGGTTCATTGAATCTTGCCTTTTTCTATAATGACAGACTCTCCTCCCTGCATTTCATTGAGGCCATTTGGAACAGGTATAAACACTTTTGCCTTCAGACAATGTTTGGACGATAGTTTGTAGTTAACTAGTTCAATTCAAGCATACTGACCACTTAAACCCTCTCTCCGCCACATGAACAGCCTTCCTCTGATTTATGCCGAGAAGTAATATTCATTTCTTTGTGTAGTAAATCAATTTATCGCACATTTTCTGCCAAATGTGAACAAGTCTTTTCCAGTTTTCAGTTTTATCTCATTTCAAATTAAAGTAGTAGTTAGCTATGGTCGTATAACTAAATCTTTGTCTTCAATGGCCCGTTTTTTTTTTCTTTTTGAGGAGACAAATTTACATTTTCTTATCTGTAAAAGGGGCACAAGAAATGCTCAAATCTCAAATATTAAGGCCTTGTTTAGAAAGGTGTATTTTTTACTTATTTGAAGAATAAACTGTGTTTTATTCAACTAGTTATTTATTTATATATATATATATATATATATATATATATATATATATATATATATATATATATATATATACGTATATATATATATATACGTATATATATATATATACGTATATATATATATATATATATGTATACACACACACATACAGTACATGTGATATTACAACAAAAATTTAATTTGTATTTATGCAATCTTGGGACACTTTTTTATTCTCTTTTCTGTCTTTTTTCAGGGTTTGTATGTATGTATGTCCACAAGCAACTATATCTGCACCTAAGGTTTATTTTTATATCTAAGATGAACATTTGATGAGTTTTAATACACAGGAGTCACACGTCAAGTAAAAACTAAGATCAATATCATGCTGTGCGCCTGCTTTGTAATCACACTGGAGTACAGGCAGAGAGAAAATAAGGAACTGATGCAACCAGATTGGGAATACTCTTGATTCTTCAGTACAAATACATTAAACACATGTTTGCTCTCTAGTGAGGACAGATTTAAAATATGCATACATTTATATTTTTATCATGGAGTCAATCTGGTGGATGATGGGATGCTGCAATTCTTGGAGAAAAAAAAAAAAAAACTGAGAGGATGCGTGACACATGAGAACTAGCCACTTGTTTTGCTGCGGCTCTGAATTCTGAATCAGTGGGTGTTTTTGAGAAATCCTGATGAGAACAGGAGTTAACAGAGCTTGTATGCAATCACGCTTTCTGCAGCTGGTTGATGCGACTGATCATCTCAGCGGGAGTTACACAATATCTCAGCTGTGACCTGCATGCACCTGACTGAGGAAACCCGAGGACTGCAAAGCAACAGGCTCACACACTCACCCAATGCAGGGGGGGGGGGGGGTAAAAATTAAGTTTCTGCTTGACACCCAGCACGACTTTTATCTGTTTCACTGTGTTGTTTTCCCCTGTTAGTTTTATTTTAATGCCTCCATGCTGCCAGTCAGATAAGACCTTTGCCACTGAAGCTGTGACAGTACATCTGAGGCAGATCAGGTTGTGACACTGGTTTTGAATGATAATACTGCAGCATCATGATTCACATTGATTCATTTTCAAAGAGAGTCACTATTATTTTCTATTGATCGCCCTTTCTTTATAAACAAAGATGATATATAGGCCTAGTAATAGGAGGATTAAATTACATGGCCTGAAAATAAGCCGGATCGATAAAAAAAGTAATTTAGCACAATTCAGTTCAATTTGTTTGAGGAATCCTGGGCCGTCTGTGCGTCTGAGGTAGCAGGTGAGGTGAAATGCCGGGGCCGAGCCACCGCTATACCGCCTTTTACTATTTCCACATTTTACATCATTTTCCTCCATGTTATCGGTGCAATCCGACGGTGAAAGTTTGTCGAGTTCAACCGGTTGACAGAAATCTACTGATACTGCAGTGGTGTTGTTTCACTCGACAAGACAGTTGCAGCTGTTGATGAAACCCTCACATCATCATGTTCCAAAGTGTGGGAGGACTGAAATTAGCATAGTGGAAGGAGCAGAAACAGATTCTCCGCCACGTCTCAACACATACTAACCAGGTGTATATGAATGCAGCAAGAATGAGACGCACCCCCCCACCCCACCCCCACCCCCTGCATCCCTCCCTCATCAGCACCGCTAAACCAAATGCTGTGACTCTCATTTGGGGCATTTGTTTGCCTGTGTGAAAAATAATGGCGGCAGGAGCAGGTGGGATATTGCTTCGGCGGCTAACCCATATGGATCAGAAAAGCTGCTTGCCAAGTCCAAACTCCACTTTTACAAGCACATCTGGAGCAGAATCTCCATATTAATTGCCAGTTAATGTGTTTACACACAACACGGATTAATCCCTGAGAGAAGTTGATTGACCCGGGTCGCACGGTCAGCGGGAGGGTTGTGTTTTCCAGTAGAAAAGCAGTGGGCAGAGGTATTAAGCCAAATACGCTTCCAAAGACACATCCATAGGCTAAACATGGCAGCTGAAAGCCATCTGTCATGCGGCTTTACTGGTATTTCGGCAGCATGTATGTCAATATTTTTCTTCACAAACTGCTGAACAGCACAAAGAGTTCATGCAGGGAGTTACTAGACTGTGAGCACACGAGACGCTTTGTTTAACACACCTGCATTTTTTAGTTTGTGTGTTTTGTCACAGCAGGCCGGCGGGGGGAGACATTAAATGATTCAGGGGCCTCGGAGCTGGACAGGAACCCTGGAACATGTCAGGGATGACAGATATTTGTCGTGTCGGGAGCTGTTTTCAGAGTTTTTAGCTTGTACCTCTTCACGTCTATGAGGGAGACACTGGAAAAGAAGGGCTCAGATGAAGTTAGAGTGGTGAAATGGCAAAGAGAGTGAATCTAATGAATACATGTACAGAACAGATGTCTTTCAAACTACACAACAAAACATTTTGTTCTTCACTGTCTTCCTAAACAACTCACCCCAACCGAGACCTGAACTCAGCTTTCAACCACCTCCGGAATACATAACGGTACAAAAGTGACTTATGTGATCGTTTTCTGATCACAGCCACACACACACACAAACACACACAACACACACACACAAACACACACACACAACACAAAAAAAAAAAAAAAAAACTCGGTTGAGGTCGGCGAAAGATTACGATCATGAATGAAAGAAGCCGACCCTGACTAACGGTAGAAAAAAAAAAGCAAAAGAAAAACAGCCTCCTGTGTCAAAGTGCCATGCCTTGTTGTAAATGAGTGTACCAAAAAAAAAAAAAAAAAGAATATATTGCTTTTTATTCTTGATTAACAGGACAGAAGCAGACTCTCACAGTTTCAAAGTGAAAAAATGTTTTCAGCAACCTGAGGAAAGCCGACACAAGTAATCGCATTACATGTTTTATTGCGCGGTGTGATAGCTAACACGCTAACTTCATTACTCTCATGACAGAAACCGCTGCCACCAAAAATAAAAGAATAAGAGATAAGCACAAAACATCAACAAAACAAAAAAAAAAAAAAAAAATCAAAAGGATGATGGGGAAGCTTTTCCTCTTTGCCACTTCAGGTTAGTTAGTCAGCCATCACGCTACACAGCCTGATGCATCACAACACGCAGCCTTTGAGCTCCTTCCTACACATTTTACTTCCTGTTTGGTGTAGGATTTTTCAAACTTGGTGTCCTTGACAAATTAAAGAGTATTATAGTTTTTTTTTTTTTTTTTTTTTTTTTGGAGTGATGCACCTCCAGTTTGGGAACAGATGATTCAGCCTCTTTGAAGTAGTTTGTTGTCTTGTGTTACGGCAAAGTGCTCATTGCACAGACCTCTTTTTATAGCTGCTGCTAACTGCTGTTGAACCTAAAATGATGGTGTTTTGTTTTTGGCTTTTTACTTTCATCTGTAACTGCTCTCTTTCATGAGGTATACGCAATATGTTAATTTATGTATCTAGACAGAAAAGACACAAGTTGTAAAGTTACCTTTCATCCTTGCCTACTGTGTTTTTGTTTTTTCCTGCCAGTGCTAACCCCATGGAGTCTAATTCTGACTGATAGTAGCGTCAGGGAGGCACCTGAGCCTCCGTCCTCCCCTCCTCATCCTGGATATAGCCCCAGGTCTCTGAGGGTTTGGTTTAGAGGGACCTCCTAATGACAGATTTACTGTATGGAGATAATTATTGGGGGAAGGCAACATCTCGCTTAGGCCTAATGAGTGAGATAAGAGCTCTTCAGTGCTTTTTCAAGCAGCGCCCTCCTCCTCCCGACCTGTCACAGTATGGGGTTTTCTAGTGGTCGCAGACAATCAGCTAGAAAAACACTGAGGGCACGTCTATATGCATGACAAGTGCAGCAGACACTTGACGGCACACGCACCCGCACACATACATGAGGCTGCAGCCTAAAGATTAACAAATGGAAAGAGAAAGGACCAAAAGCGAAGCGTTAGGGCCTCCCTGATACCTCTGCCATTTTATGAATCAGCCACCTGGCCGATTAAGGGGAAAATGAGTGAACAGGATCAGAAACGCGTGCTCTTGTTTATTGCTTTAGAGGGTTAGCTGGCGAGGAGGCAGCCATCGTGTGATGATGAGAGTGGCCCCTCTGGAGACGGGCGTTCACACACTGGCAGAGGAGCTAATACAGACTTTCATTAGGATGCACACTTCAACACACTGTCATAGTATTTACAGTCTCACACTGGGGAAACAAATAAACTGCGTGATTAACAAGTTTTCCTGATGCCTGGCGCTTCGCTGTGTGCGCATTGGAGTGCCACCTCGCCGACTTAATGATTCTTAATGGTTTCTTAATGACTTCTTAATGACTTCATCAGGAAGATCCTGCAACAGCACATTCTGACAAGCGGGAGCCTCCCCTTGAGACCCCGGATCACACCACAGCGCTAACCCCTCTTCAGTTTTCTGCTCAAATAACACACACTTTAAATCTGCTTATCTGAGACAGCATCTTCGACTTGGATGACACAAGCATTTGATCCATGGTTAACTGTGGGGATATGTGATGTAATGTGATGTGAAAGCATGCAAGCCGATGTGTGGAAATGCACTAAAAGGCGAATAGGGATGTCCACCTAGGTTGTGGGCAAATGCAGTCACATCAAACTAATCTCAGAACATTGGAGTGACATCTAGTGTTGTGTAACCAGAATTAAACTGCATTGTGTGAGGATATCTAGGAAACCCATTTGGTAGCATTCAGTGCAAAGCTGTGGCTGTGATGCAAGACCGGGGGAAGCAGTAGGAAAACAACACAAACAGGCCTGAAGAGCACAGTAATTGTAGAATTTCATTACAGCAGGAAAGACAGAAAAAAAAAAATAAAAAAAATAACACTCAAAGCTCCAGTGAGAGAAACAAGCGACATGTTGTTGAGCTGGGAACAAAGTGCGGTCAGCAGCAAAAAAAAAAAAAAATCCTCCAAGCATTTAATGACATAGAATTTTCTGGGTCACCTCAGTGTCACTGAGCAACAAATAGTTTGGAGTATGAAGTACATAGCGTGGGCCATCACACACCGCCATGTCACCCTCACCCAGTGAATGCCTGCAAATTATCAGTGTATCTCCAGAGTTGAAAGCTCAGGGCTCTTTTCATCCAGACTGTGCTCAATAGTATTAAGAGAGAACTTTGCCTTTCTTTGAACCAATTCTTCATTATTTTTGATAAAAGAAAATTTAATTAGCCAACGAGCCAATTACGATCATCAGTGTCCTCAAAAAACTGCTGAAAATCCAAAGGATGGGAATAAAAACAGAATAAATTCTATAAATTTTCAACTAAAAGTGAAGCAAAGCAAAACCAAAACCCTGAAAAACACAAGGGTCACACTGTACACACACACACACACACACACACACACGGATACACACTTAACAACTGCTTAACAAATTGTATTAGCAGAGAAGCGTGACTGCATGGCAAATTACACCTGTCCTGATGGATGTCCTCTTTACGGGTTGTGGAAGCAGGCTGAGGGGCCGTGGAGAGAGGACGAGGCTTCAGCCAAACACTCAAAAAATGATGCATAGCCGGCCATGTGTCACCTCTTGGCAGAGGTGGGTGGGAGGGGTGCATCGCCCAGATACCAGTGCCCAAAACACAGAGAGACACGTGCTCCACTTAATCCATGGCAGTCAGGAGGAAAGGTGATCCACGTGTCTCTTTTTTTCCATGTTAACAATTCATGCATCAGCAGTGTTTTAACTCTTTGAGTCCTCAGCTGATTTGTTTATGGGCCTATATGTCTTAGAATAAGTTCAACTGTCACGTCAGGGGCTATACCCCTGCTCTAGCATTTTATCTATACAGTCTTATGGAATAAAAATTCTATTTAAGAATTTCCCACTAAGTTTCCCTGGAAAACAAAGTGATTTGGTATTAATCATAAGTAAAATACTGTGGGCAAAGTATTAAATTGATACGCTTTTAGTTACTTAATTAAAATGCAATAATGTAGAGTTGCAGAAAATTCATCTGCATCTATTTTGACAATTAATTAATGGTTTCAGTAGCTTTTCAAGCAAAAATGGAAAAAAAAAAAAAAATTCTGGTTCCAGCTTCTCAAATGTGACGGTTTGCTGTTTGCTCCGTCATATACATGTAAGTGAACTGAATATCTTCAGGGAGTGAAATGTTACTAGGACAAAACAAGCAAATTGACATCGAGGTTGTTTTCTCAATTTTTTTTTTAACATTTCATGGACTAAACAATAAAATTAAGCAGATTAATCGATAAACAAAACAACCGTTAGTCGCTGGCCGACAAAAGCATAAAACTTGTCGACAGGCAAGCAGACAGTTTCCAGTAATAAATGAATCATGAGAGAGTATTTACTTGGGTTTTAATGACTAGCTAACAAATAGATTCTCTTTCTTTTGTTATATTCCAGGAAACTAAACAAATAAAAAAAAAATAAAATGTTACCAAAACTCAGTTTTAAATGGTTCATTTCCCTGTATGTCCACAGATTTTCAACACAGCACTACAACTGCCATCATGCTTTAAGGAATCCAGACAGTACGATGTTAGCTGTGGGCTTCACCTTGAGCTCTATTTTGTTTCATAGCCAATATTTCTTTGCAGTTTTGGAGAATCTGCACCATGAAAGTTACGCCACATTAGCTGCTGACAGGATTACTTCTGATGCTGAAAGTGTGAAATGTATAAATGTAATGATAGTGAGGGAAAATGTGAACAGGGCAGGGTGTCAAACCTCTACACCTTTTGGGTGCTCGATTACAAAAAAAATCTAAGTATCAAAAGTTGGCTATGAGTGTTTGATTGTTAGTCTCATTCATAACTGATTCACCTTGTTGTCATCTCATTCATTAGGATTGATCTGTATTGGCAAAGGTAATTAAAAGATACCCAGGCAAGGTTCTAAGTAGTCCCTGTATTTCAAACTGATTTCAAAACAGATTTACGGGCGTTCACCTTCAACAAATGTTGGAGAAAACAGCTTATCAGGTGCAAGTCTTGATCCAAAATACATCGACTGGACTCTAAGATCAAATTTACAAGGGCAAAATCAGCTGGTAAATTGAGCCTGATCAGTACAGTAGGTGTCAATATGAGGAAAAATTACAGCTGTTCAACATCTAAAAGTCACTGATCATATAAATAGGTACGTTCTGTACAGCACAGTGTGTTGGACTCATGCGATGCGACCTTCCCCTGGAGATCTGGAGAGCACATCCTGTATCAATTAGACCACTGGGGGGGTTTGTCTGGCTGCGGAGAGCACAGAGAAGAAACCCATGCGTGTCAGCTCAGTGACGATCGACCACTTCCTCTGACGCATCCAAACAGCGTTTTGACAGAGAGAGAAAGAAAGAGATAGAAAAAGTGGGGGATTTACTGCCGGCGGGATTTACTCCTTGTTCCAATTTGCAGGGGGATTACTCAGTTTTTTCATCATTCCTTTATTTATTTATTCTATTTCCAAATTCATTTCTAATTCACCTGAAGGAAAACAAAATATCAAGCCAAATGCATAAATACTGTCAGAGTGAATAGATAATGACAGCGGGTCAAGTTGTGAGTGAGTCACGTCGTCGCTCCTGGAAGAAAGTGATTACTCTAACACAGCGCCGACAATCACGACCAAGATAATCCCATTTCTCACATGAAGCTCAAATTGTATTATGTCACATTGTATTTCGCATATGCTATCAAAAACTGGATTTAGATATGCAAACTATCTGGAAAAACAAACAAACAAACAAACAAACAAAAAAAAAAACAGTCAAATTGTAAAGGAGAGAGGAAAAACAAAACATGCAGCTACAGGGTTGGCATCCGGGCGTGTCACTTTGTCAAGCTGTATGGTTTCTGAGAGAGCTTGATGGTTTCTAAGGGAGGGGAGAGAAAAAGTGTCGCAAAGGCACGCTCTTCTCCAAGATGAACAGATGGCAGAGTCTAAGTGTGGAGATTTGTTTTATATCTCCATCCCATGTTGTGGCGCAGTGGATGTGGGCTTCCGCTTTCTTTGTTTTTTTTGTTTTTTTTCTCCTTCTTCAAATGTTATCTTACAGGATAACGGATACACGCAATGTTTAAGCTAATGAGGAGTGGGTGTTGTTTTGTCTTCCTCTTTATTTCTTCCCCTCTCTCCCACTGACACATCATCTTGCTTTCCATTCTCCCTCAAACCCACGCTTGGAGCGGAAACCTGTATGCCACACAATTATGCAACACAATTGGGAGTGCTGCTCGCAGCCTGGGTGGCCGTCTAAAAAACATAGCTGACAGTATAGCGTTCCCGGCGCCTACTGACGCGCGGTTACCACAGTCAAAAGAACATAATGCGCGTGGAGAAGAGATGATATCGGGTCAGTGCACCGCTGACGAGGACGGACAGAATCAGCTCAGCGGCAGGTTGCGTGGCCGTAGCGATGGCGGTCAGTCGCTCGGGCCCGCACTTCCCAGAAATTTGTTACGCACATTCAACGTACCAAGATGACAACTCCCAAGGACCCTGAAACCCCAACAGACTTTTGTATCCAGCGTCGCCGCTGGGGGGGAAATATTCCACTAACGTTTCAGTTCGTGACAGCATACCTCTGAACCTGAGCTCTCTTTAGCGCTCAGTTGTAGACTGAGATTACTGCTAACACAGCATGCTAACATTAATGTGCCAGTCATTTGCATGTTACCATGGTATTTCTTCATGTAAGACAGGTATAAGGTAGGTAAACCTTCTTTGATGCCATAAAGGGAAAGCAGCAAAAGGAAGCACACGAACAGATGTATAGCAAAGAGAGGTTACATTAAATACTACAATTCTGTAACCATAAGCATTAACTATATACAACATGACACATGAAACACAAAAATATAGATATACCATAAAGAGTAATTCCTATAATTTAATCAATTCTGATCAGGAAATTGCAATAAAAAAAAAAAATTAAAAAAATACATTCCTCTTGAAGAAACTGAACTGGGTGGTGGGAGGAAGGGAGGGAAGGATTGAAATGCTAATTGGCAAATGTTCAGTGTTAGAATGAGCCATAATAACGAATGTTAAATTTGACACGGCAGCATGTGTAACACGCAAAACTGTTAATGTCGGTTTCAGAGTACAGCTTAGCCTGATGAATGCTGGCAATTCTGACAATCTAGAGTTAAGTCTGACAAGTTTGAGATGCAGTAACCCCCCCCCCACACACACACACACACACACACACACACACACACACACACACACGCAGAGGATAAACCCTTTTGGGTTTTGGTAACCGTGTGTCACTTCCTCTTTACATTTTTTGGTAAAAAAAAAAATGTTAGAATTTTAATCCATCTAATAATTCCCATCCATAGAAAATAATCCAACATTTCTCAAGTACTGTTTCCAAAATGAGTAAAGGCAAGTTCTCTAAACTGTTTAGTCATGGCAACAATGATTTTCAGTCACACACTAAGGGTGAACCTGAACAGCTTAATCAAAATAAGACCACAACCAAAAGCACTGCTTACAGCCACGCGGCTCCCTGCTGTAAAGCCAACCTCCCGTGCATTCACACGGAGACGGTTTGGAGCAATTTAATCAAACTCAGAGTGATGGATGCTTCAGCGTGTTTTATTTGGTGAGGTGAGAATATTACCATTGAATTCAGGAGCACTAATAACTGCTGTTTTATTCCCCTTCCAAGAAAACTTGAAACCTGTTGTTAGAAATTAATCAACAACAACAACAACAACAACAACAACAACAACAACAACACAAAGCCCTCCCCCCAGTTCATCGTGCTTGCAAAGACTCCTAAAACCAAAAGAATAAATGGCGCTTGCACTCAACTCCTGCTTTATGTGTTATAAGACTAGACAGGTTCTATGCTCGGCTAAAATGACAGGGGAATGTGATGCGTTTTGACTCCTCACCTGACGCCAAAAATCTCTACCCTGGCAGGATGACAAAACACGATCCCTCAAAAGTCCACATGGCAACATAACTAGTTTTGAGTCCGTGTGGCTTTGGTTTATGAGTGCTGGCTCGCTTTAAACCAGGAAGTGTGAACACAAAGCAAACAAATAAAAACCATACTGAGGTAAAGTTGTTAACTTTAACTTCTACTTTGGTTCAGACCGAAGCAGAAAGCCTGTAAGCAGAGGAAGATGCCAAATAAATTCCCAATATCCCCGCATGGCCTGGGAGACCAGCCCCTGCACCTGTAACCAGGTAAACTTTCCACATAGTCCTTAATGGACACGGCGGCTGTTGTTTACTGAAGACTCCCCACAGAGGAGACTAGCTGACCCATGTCTGCAACCAGTGAGTGGTACAAATGGCAAACATCTCTTGGAGTCATTATTTATGCAGGAATGCCCTTGGGAGTCTTTGCACTTGTTTACACAGTCACGGCACAGTCCATTCATGACGGCTCCGAGTAAATGAGCCGCTTGCTACCAATTTGTCCTGGACGACGAAGCTTTGGGGCTCTACTACCCACAGTTACCTTGGAGTGTGTGTGTGCAAGAGTGTGTGTGTGTGTGATTCTGTGTGTGTGTGTGTGTATGTAGGGGTACGGAAAAGAGGTTAACGCAGCACTACTGTACTGTTGGGAGCCGACCTGGAACTACGGACACACCAGTCCCAGAGGTATTAGGAAGCACTGTGTCACATTTGGAAATAAATGAGAGGAATACCGTGGACTTCCACCTTTGTTATGGGCTGTTTGTTTGCTCGAGGACGAGGACAGTGGTCAGAGTTTGTGAGCACCACCTCCCCCATAAAACCAAAACCTAGACAGGAGTTTTATGGAGGTTGAACTCAAAGGCAAAGTGAAGAAGAAAATGAATCTAGCGTCGCTTTTAGGGGAACAGCATTCATTTCCTGTTTTAAAAATCGTTCAGCGAGTCTGTCTGCTTTCAATCACTTCTTCTGTTGTGTGGCCCGAAGATCCTAAACTTAACTAAAGGTTGAAGCACCATATGTAAGTACACTCAAAAGTCTGCATTCTTTACATAAGCAACAGTATAGAAGTATTACAAGTCATTATGCAAGGGAACGGTGCCTTTCATTCTCACTTTATATGATTGGAAGATTGTATTACTCATGCAGTAACGTGGAAGCATCATTTTACTCTTGTACCTGGTTGAGGTCGTTTCATTTTTTTATATAAGAATGTACTGTGATTTATTTGCTCGTCAGAGGTGTTTACAACCTTAATATTAAACTCTACACTGTAACCACAGCTTTAAATTCAGTGTAGTGAAGTAAAAGTTAATTATTTCCATCTGAGATGTCATGGAGTAGAATTATAACGTATCGTAAAATTTTTATATGCAAAAAAAAAAAAAAAGAAAAAAAAAGTTGAAGTATCTCATAGTATATTTAAGTAAATGCACTTTTCTACTTTCCAAGTAAATACTAAGTAAATAACTGCAATGTCAAAATACACAATGTCAGATTTACCGCAACGGTAACACAAAAATAAATGAACATTTGGCCTTATGAGCACAAACCTTTGAATTCACTTTGATACCAATCCAAACAGTGACAAAGAGAACAACATATCAAACTGTTTAATGAACCAAGTAGGAGGCATCTTGTACTAAGTCGTGTATCTTAATAAAGTAATGAGAATGCTAAGGAAGTCTGTGCTGTCAGCTTCTGAATACTCATCAAGTGTTAACATCTTCCTTCCTTCCTACCAAAGCAAATGAACCATATATTACAGTGTTTTGTCAACCTCATCTGAATAAATCCTAAAGTTTAAGGTATTAAATTTATCTAATTGTGGCTTTTCTTCAGAGTTTTAATGGGTATCTCTCTCTCATAAAAAAACAGCCATTAGCTGGCAGCTCTTGGTATTTTCAATGTTATGTCACTTTACCTAAACAAGAGGGTGTGTGTGTGTATTTTTTTAATATATACATTTAGATTTGAGTGCGTTCGATATGTGTATGTGCGATATTTGAAAAAGACATAAAGAACCAACGGGGGAGGATTCAATTAGACGGAAAAGTATTGAAGGCAAATGCCTCCCCCTATAGTTTTCATGTGCTCACCCAGTCAAACAGTAAAAAGGGAAAGAAATGCGTTTAACGGAGAGGCAGAGCGACAGAGAGAGAAAAGAGGAAAGAAGCGATGGGATAATTTAACAAGCTTCCTCCTAAACCACTCCAAAACCTCCAGAGTTTAATTGCTGGGAGGCAACATTATCCCTAGCAACACTGTGTCTGTCTCTTGGCTGGGATTCGGTGGGTACCTGCTGTATCCACTCCCCACACAATACAGCGCCCACTGAGCCATATAATCCTCTCAGGCCCTCCTCTTCTGGAGAACCACATTCAATCCCGTTGTGACATGGGAAAATCTCCTCTTCTCCATTTTTTTTTTCTTTTTTTTTTGTCAGGGTACGTGCTTCAAATAAGCCCAATCAGTAGGCGCCGTTATGTGCGCACAATGCTACAGGGAGCCATAGAGGACGGGAAAACAGAAAGGAAGAGTTAAATAAAAAGACGTTTGATTTGCTGCTGTGAAATTTGGGGCTACTTTCCATTCCTCTGCGGAGCTCCCGGGAGCAGCCATATTTCTGTTTATGTTTAAATGTGAATCAGTCAGATGGGCTGTTGGGTTCCTGCTGAATCATCCTACACTCCCATCAGAAAGCGCAGGGTTACTTTTGAACCGGCTGCCTTGTAGGAGAAAACAAGAAACTAATGCTACTTTCTTCCCCGACTCCCTCTTTCAAGTTGCCCTTGAAAAGAAAATTACAACAACGGCTTTGATGCAAGTCTGACATGCTTCGAGATATTCTCCATAAGTGCAGACACATACTAGATTATCATTCCAATGAGTCTGTTCTGATGTCTTTTAACCGTCTGGATATAGTACGAGCTGGCGAGAGGGAGGCTTTTTCAAAGCTGTGCAGAGGGAACGTGGAAACAGTGGCTCATTACACAAAATGGCAAAAGAAGAAATCTTTCTTTTTTTTTTTTTTGGCCAATGTTTTGAAACTTAAGTCAATATGGCATTTAAAGACCTACTGAGACATCTTTTAATTAGAAGATGAGCTAAATAATGAGAAAGTACAGAGGCGGTGTAGTGAAGAAGATTTCAATGTTTTATCAATTTTACTTTTAGCCCATCTCTGTCCTCTTGTGTGAGAAAAAAGAACAGTTTGAATTCATTTTTTCTTTGAGCACCATTTAATTCAATCATACATTTCAAGAGAACAAACTGTCACTGATTTTTCCTCCCTTCATTAGAGTTTCTGGGGTCTATTGAATATAAATGTTACACTGTAACTTAAACTATTTATTCACAGGTACAGATATTACGTATGTATTGTTATTCTCATAGCTTTAGTAAAGTAGTCAAAATGTGGCATTTTTTAAGTCTAATAAATGTTTTTGAAGCTTTAACCATATGTGCGTGCGTGCGTGTGCGTGTGCGCGTGCGTATTTGGACCTTCTCTTCCCTTGGACTCACTGCTACAACATTAAAATCTGTATCATTTTCCCTCAGTTGTCTAAGTCTTTTAAAGAGGGTCATCCTACCTGTCTGAGAGGCTGGAGGTCAGAGGCTGCAGGTGTTGGGAAGAGGAGAAATCAGTTGTTGCTGATGCTGAGAGTGAAGTCCAGTGTCAACACCGCACTATACCAACAGGTTACTGTAAGAAAGAAGAGCAGACCGACAACGTGTTAACCAGTAAGGTTATTTCTGAAAGTAATGACCAAGAAATTACATATTTAAATTCGAACAAATCTTACAGTAAACCATTGCCCCTCTACATACGCATGTGAGGATCAGTGATAATGTACATGTGATTCGCTCAGTCATTGATCTATTAATGAACATGAGCCTGAAACTTCCAAGAGAAAAGTCAGTAAACTCTGGGAAGAAGAGAAACTTAATTGTTTTATTTCCTGTGAAAATAAATAAACTAAAACTTTTTGACTTCCCTTACCCTGTCTGTGGAGCTCAGTCCCGAGCCCGTTGGTTCCTACTGAAGATGTGAATCTTTAAAGGAGCTATTTGTAAGTTTTGCTAATGCTACACAGCCAGCATTAGCATTAACAGCTGTTTACTTACCAGTCCCCCGAAGAGCTTCAGTCGACATTGTGTTTACAATACAAGAGGTTAAAATACGTCCTCTGTGCAGTGCTACTTCTACAGGGCAGACTGGATGCTACATTGATTCGCTATTACACTGGAACTAGCTGGTTAGCACGCTAAAGAAGAGTTAACATTGGTGTGGCTTTCCACCGCTGCAGACAGCTCCTGGTGAGTGAAGGAATGAAGATTGAGGCTGCAACATTTCTTCTAGACTGGTAATTAAACAGCTGTTGATGCTAACATTGGCTATGGAGCAAAGGCAAAAACTTACAAACAGCTCCTTTAAAAACACCTCACAAATTTAAATTTTTTGAAAAGGTTCAGTAATTTCCAAAAATAGTCGAGAACCGTAGTTTTTAGCAAATGTTATCAAAGAGGACGAACGAGTGCATTAGTTGGGGACTATTTTCAGCAGTGGATTAATCCACATTTGGTGCTCTACTGAGTATTTCCAGCAGCAGGATGGTGTATGTGGGACTGATTTGAAATAAACTACAGTGTGTGTGCTCATGGTAATGAAGGAACATGTCTCCCAATGCATGTGTTTTAATAGTTTTTGGAAACAATGGAGCTCTGTGACAGATGAGTAAGATCTATCAGGTTTTTGATACACATAATACTGCTTAGTAGGATGTCTTCATTTGGGTTTTCTTCATGGGATTTGTTGATAATAAAAATAATGACTTAATATTTAAATTTTTCATAAATGTCTCCTACAAACTGATACTTTACAAAGACAAAAAAGATCTTAAGTGTAGCAGCTCTTTGCAGCAGTGCAGAGTTGCTAATGATGGATATAATATCGGCACTGGGTTTGGAGCAGTTGTACTTTAATGCTGCTGCTCACATCCTCAAAAATCATGAAAATCTTTCACATCCAACACCGTTGCAAGAAATAAGATGGTGAGGTGGAAGGTGAGCTCATAACCCATAACAGATAGTTGAGATTGGCCACGCTGGCATCGAATCCTTATGAAAATTGTAACAGGCCTTGGCACAGGCACAGAAACCAACAAATCAAAACTGTGAGGCTTCCACACACGTTTACAGTCGGGCCATGAAGGCCGATTCTGAAAATTTCTGTCAAAAAATGTGGTCAGCTGCTCAGCACCCACCTGCTGCTTTATTCTCAGAGATCTGTAGCATCGTGGCAGTCATAGCGTTAATGCTCAATGAGAGCTGTTTTAAAAATAAACACATTTGCCAACACAGCGAGCGATTCAAGTAACATTAGCTTATATAAATTGTCAGTAATGAGGCACCGGGGACAGCATCTGTGATCCGCAGAGGTCGACCGGAACATTTTGCTTCACTGCTGAATAAAATGCATCCTAAGTGCGGTTTAACAGCCTTAACATGAGCAGGTACATACAAAGAGACAGGCAGAGGTCCAGGAGGGCGCGGCGCTCGTTGTAGAGGTCACACGCACAACACAACAGTGATACACAAACACTGCTGACAAGGGGAAAATATGAGGACTTCTGAAGCACTGTGAAATAGTATGAAGAAACGGATGTATGGGTCATTTTACTGAGCGGCCCCATTAACATCGCTGCCCTTGTCTGAACTGGAGCTCAGATCAGTCTCACACACACACTCACACACACACACACACACACTCATGCCAAACATGTATGCGCACACACACACACACACACACACACACACACACACACACACACACATACACACACACACACACAGGGCAGCATTTTCTCCTCTTTTTACATTTCTCCTCTTTTTGCCCTTAGAGAAGAAGAGGTCGACATTTTAACTGCATCGGCGAGGAGATGGCTTCCTTTCACCTTGACGGGCATATAATGAACATTTTTCATTTTGAGCTTAGCTTCACTTACAGAGTCAGTCAGCTATTTTCTCTTTGAACCTTCTTTTTTTTTTTTCCTCTTTCTGACATTTCCCTCTGTGGTTTTGCCAGGATGATCTTCACAGTAAATTTGCGCCCCTTTTAAAGAAATAGGATACATTTCTGTTGATTTTTTTTTTTTTTATTTCAAAGCGTTCATTTCCATAAAGGTTCTGCATATAACACAAATAGGCCCACGGTGCAGCATGAAACACAAACAATATGCTAATCACACCTGTTTCAATTAGAGCCCGGGTATCCATGAAATCCATATCATTATTACTTATTGTTTTGCATTTTTTGCTTTAGGAAACAAAAAGCTGCTACTTGCAGGGATGTCATGTGACCAAATATCTGATTGATGAGCTTTTGTGCTTGTGAAAACACATGGAGGTGGTTTGGAGGGAAGGAGAGATATTTAAAGTACAATAATGAACATATGCACACATGAAAACAGACACTGGTGCAAAAAAAAAAAAAAAAAATCGTGATTATTTCACAGACTGCAATTGTGACGAGTCACAATTTTAGTGGGAATGGTATTTTTTTGTTTTCCATTTTTACTTAAAAACATATTAAAAACAATGGTGAAGTGAATTTTGCAATGGTCTGCACCAAGCAAGCATGTTCCCTCATGTCTGGAGAATATGATTTAAATGCTTCGAAACATCATTTACAATCGTAAGTGTAAGTTGTTAGACGTTTCACCTTCATCAAAAAATTGCAGCTCCTGCGATTTGGCCATATTGTGATTTTGGTAGTTTTGTGATGAAACACATAAACGAAAAAAATGTTGGAAAACTGTACAGCTAGATAATACTGTTTTCCTCACTTAAAAGACTTCAAATAATATCCTTAAACCAACCCTGCTGCATCAGCCATATTGAGATGATGCTTCATTTGAAGGATTATGGCCAGAGAGTCAGAGGGTAATAGATAGCTGCCTTCTTGGTATCAGACGCTCTGCATGAAGTGACCGATTCATTTCCTGTTTGAAAGTCATTCAAACACACGAGAAACAAAACAGCCACAAAGAGGCGTGATAGAGCCATAAAGAGCCACAAAAAAACCCACAGGTTCTGTCGTTTGGAGCAATGTTGTAGTTGTTGTCTCATTATCATGCTGCCTGACTCCAGAGGAGGATTACAGGGTGGATGGTTTAGGTTAGTACTGTACGTAGTTTGTCCACTACTGACAGAGGAAACACTTTAGTATGGATTTTTGGTCACTCCTAGTATCGTGAATTTTTTCCAGTCATTGTTTTTATCTTGGTTTATATATAGTATGCAGCAGTTTAAGTTTTCATTTTATTTTTTTTCATATAGTATAGAGGTAGATGTTCATGTGTTGTTTGATCATAAAGCAGGTCTAGATTCTATATTAATACTATGAAAGTATCAAAGCGCTCAGTCCATAGAGAAATGCACACAGCCTTAAAACCAGCTGGCAGGACTTCTGTAACTCTGTGATGTCACAACAAAACAGTCACCGCTCTCAGCCATGCTACAAGCCCCGCCCACCTGGACCCACCATCCAGCTTTGCAGGATTTGTTTCCTCTGAGTGTTTACCTGAAATCTGCTATATTTTTTCATTGGATCACTCAGAAAACAGTCAGCCACTCAGAAGAGAAGCTCCAGAGAAGCGTTAGCGAGATGTTTTTGGTTCTGAAAACCACAAATAACTTCTTATGGATCAAAACACAGAAAAAGTGTCAAATATGGGACCTTTAAAATGATAACTAGTAGTGCAGAGTTGCTTTGGTTTGTAGCCTGGATCAGGTTGGCTGTGATTGACAGTAGTAGTCTGGTGCATTAACAGAGTCTTGCAGAATGTACATAATTATCTAATGATAGACAGAACTTTTCTTTTTCCAACACGTAAAAGTTTCTGCAATGCTTTGCCAAACAGGTTGTAACCCTTTCATTCAAAGTGATGGATTAGCTTCAGTGGCGGAAACAGAAGGGCTACGAGAAAAGTAGAGACTGGTTGCATGGATCTTATAACAGAAGATTAGAAAAGAAATGATAAAACAGCAAACTCCTCGACACCTAACAGAACAAAGCCGGACTGTAAACTAACCTTAAGGCTAAAATGTTAAATATATACATAAAATACAATCTAACGCAAAAGCCTCTGTCTAAAAACCCAAACTTATATTCAAAAGGCTAGCTAAACAGGACCCCATGTACCACACACACAGTCACAAGCACACTTGTGCCCACATTTGCCCACGCAGGGGGGGCTGGCAGCGTGCGTTCCAAGACAGCTGGTGAAAACCGGGTGTGCTCTGGCTGCTAGAAGGAGCAGATTCAGGTGACATCTGTGCCTCCTGTTGCAGCGCAATAGTAGAAACACTAAAAGTGAATTACAACATTAATGATAGTGCTCTGCAAGCTGTCGTTCCATATTATGCATCCATTATTCCTTGCATGGGTACTCAGAGGCATCGTGAAGGAATAGGGCTGCACCCCCACCCCACCCCACCCCAACCCCCACCTCTACAAAACAGCCACCTCACTGTGAAAGGGAGCAGTTGTTGAAAGGCTTGTTGGTTTATAGAGTAACACCTTCCACCACTATACCATGTCACCACATGGCACGGTGCTGACTGGATGACTGATTCTCTTTCTCTCTATTTCCATCCCTCGCTTCATCTTTCAAGCTAGCAACCTTCCACCCCTGACCCCACCCACCCCCCACACCCCACCCCACCCCCCTTTCTCCCCTTCCTCCTCCCTGCAACGCCACCACCATTTCAGACAACATTTGTTTGATCTTGCCGCCCTCTACAGCTGAATGAAATCAATCTGGGAGAGATGTCATGTGTGAGCAGAGATGATTGGCCACAAGAATAACATGTATTTGAGAACACGGAGCCCATGCCCTTCGTCTCACAAGCCACGAGGCTTGACGCATGCATGCATGTGCAAGCGCGCAAACACACGCCGGAGAGGCCGGCGCACGCCTGATAGGCATCACATAGACATCTCCAAGCTGTCACCCATCCCCAGACTTTCAATAACTTCAAATCCCCCGAAAACTTGGAGAATAAAGGCAGAGTCGATCACTCATAGCTCTCTTCACTCGGCTCTTCTCTTCAGGGAAATAACAGCCGAAGGAGAAAAACAAAGTCAGGATCCCATCCTCTCCTGCAGAAAAGCACTAGCATCCCCGGAGGACATGGGGAGAACACTTCTTTCATCATTTTGGTTAAGACACAATAAAAAAAGATTCATTTAAGATGTTGTGACATAAATAGCACACAGGTATAAACCAACTATATGGGAGAATCAATGGTAATCAAAGGTGGATTTTTTACAAATAAAAAGCTATATGAAAGAGAAGAGAAAAAAAAACTGCGGGTGGGTAGTGGGAAGTGGGTGGTGGTGTTGGTGGCATCACTAACACAGCAACACAGCTTTCACACCAGCCTACACATTTCTATAGGAGTCTGTGTGTTTGTGTGTGTGTGTGTGTGTGTGTGCAATTTGGGCTTGTGCCACGCAGGATCGAATGGCGGGCGCTCCCTCCACAATGTCTCCCGGGAACATAAACAGATCGTCGGCAACATCCAACCGCAGCTCTGTGCCGCTGACTGGCTGTGATTTCTTCATTCAGGAGAGAGCGCCTGCAAAATGTGTCGTACTTGAAGTGTTTTACAATTACCAGCTGATTATATCAGCCGCATTAGCATATTAAAAGGAAGACTACTTGAACACACAGATAATGACTGACTGTTGAAAATAATTTCCCCACTCATTATCGACAGCAGACACTGAGATCTGGGAAAGGAAATGTTGATAAATACCCGAAAACCTTTACTGTGTAAATAACAACAATTACAGAGAAATTAGATCAGGCTGCATCTGTAAAAAAAAAAGGAGATAATTCTAATTAAAAACTTGCAGATACGTGGGGAAGAAAGCATGAAGCTGTGCATCTATGTATAGGAGTAAATTATTATTCACTGGTATCAAAAAAAACAAACAACCTTTTGTGTTGTTCACAAGGTGCCACTAAACCAAATCACTGTTCTCCTTTCAAACTGGTATTCAGAAAGTGCAGAGCTGCCATCACTGTGATAGAGCTGGATAACATGAAAGCAATACTTAATAAAAAAGGACTTTATATTTTGAAGTAACTAAATAACTGCCTCAGACACTCTACATGTATGATTAGAATCTCCCTCCTGGTTAGTTTAAACTTGATGTTCATCTTTGTTGATGCAGTTTGTCCGTGCTTGACGGACTCCATTTAATTCTGTTCATTTTGACTAAGGTATTTGCAGTTTGGATACAGATGATGCGTACAAGTGTAAACCCCAGCCTTGCCTCTTTTACGCAGGTGAGATGCCGGTGAGTGGCATCCGACCAATTTTACATTTCACGTTCGTGGCAGAGAATGAGTGATATTTCAGGAAATTATTTAGCCACTAATAATTCCACTATCTTTAAATTGCTTGTTTAATTCGACCAACAATTCAAAACTGAAACATGTTCAGTTCACGAAGATGTCAAAGAAAGGAAAGCACCAAACGTTTTGAAAACTGTTTGGCAGTTTTTCGAACGATTGAACGTTTGACTGAGTGAAAATGTTGACAAGTTTCTGTTAGTCAGTGAATCAACTAATTGTGCCAGCACTAATATTGTTAATTGACAATGTATTAGGACTTTGCATATTTGCGGAACATTTTGATTTGAGAGAGTATTTTGTCATGATAGCCTGACAAATATACATTTACATATTAACAATAATACCTAAGAATCCATAGAAATTCAACACAGGGATTTAATTGTACTGTTTTGTGGAATCAAAAATAAATAACAATGTTGATGGTGCGCAAACATCAACATTTCATCTCATCTCATCCTGTATGTTGCACATTGTCATTCATAGCAAGTTAGAGCAGGTTCATGACTAACTCTGGCTATTTAAAAGCCCAGTCAGCAGTTTCTCTCGTGTAGCCTATCATATAATGTACTTTATAGGTCATCTGAATGGTAAATGTATCAGTGACTAGCAGGACATTCCAGCCTTTTGATGTGAAATACAGCAAGAATCACACGTCTTTGTCATCTGCTGTTTTGGCTCGGAAAACAAAGACAAAAGCTTTTCATGGCTGGAATGTTCCCCGCTCATTCTGGAGCTCTGTCCTCCATTGTTGAGCAGCTGAAAACGCACGTGGACGTGAAGGAGACTGTGAATGTCATTAAAAATTCATCAGGCTGCAAGTTTTTTTTTTTTTTTTTTTTTAATTCTGAATGTAGGCGAAGCGAGTTTTCACAGGCAGAAATCTCAGCACCGGGGGTCGAGAAATCATTAAGTTATTAACATTTATCAACGACTATCACAGCCTCCCTGCAGATATGCGACGGCAATTGTGTGATTTTTTTGGCCCTTTGAAGTATTGTGATGCCTTCAAGTACTGTGAAATATTTTGTTGGACGACGGTAGGTAGATTTCTACCCACCACCACCAGCACTGTTAATCAATACGCACTTTTCTTGCCCTTTTCCTCCTTCGTACACATATCTCCCTGTCTGACCAAACAGGGTGAATTTGTGCTCTTAATCAGCTTGCCTGCCTTGTCTCTTCACTGGAGGCTGGCGACACGCTTCCCTTCCCCCTTAATTCCCTGGCTCTCAACAGACAGGCGCGCTGATTAACATGCACGCCCAGGTAGGAGCTCCCTCCAACACAACCCCGCTGCCCACCAGGTCCACACACCATTATCCCCGCTACTCAATAGCACCCATCTCAATGCACATCTGTCGAGCTGCCGCATCCCCGCTCCTTAATTAGCTTTACAACTTTCCCCCACTTCTGGATGGAAAAGAAGGGAGAAATTTGTGGCCGGCGCGCCGATAAAACGAGGGAGGGAGAGTGGCAGACAAAGAGGGAGGAGGACATATGCTGAATGCTGAGATGGGAGATGAAATAGAGTGTGTGTTTATGTGTGTGTTTTAGGGGGGTGGGGGTGGCGGTAGCGGACAAGATTAACATTAATTCCTCTCATGTCCAGGCCCCAGCATCACCAGGAGACCCTGTCCTCCTCCTTGCCTCCATGATACCGTCTCTCCACCCAGAGGATGCAGCCCTATGAGCAGGTGCCTTATCTTATCAGTTTCCCTCTCACATCAACCACCCTCCACCCTCCACCCCCCTCCCCCATCTTTTTGTGCTTTTTGAGTTGCTCCTCATACACGGCTTCAAAGCTGCCCTGTCTCCCCTTTGATTCTCATCCGTTCTCCCCCCATCGACACCGTCGTCGCCGGGCCCCCGGTGACGGCGGTGAAGGTGGCGTTCCTCGTGTTCGAGCCGGTGCTGTGGCTAATGCTAATCCGCTATGCTGTCTCTGTTATTCCACCGCAGCACATTTTGTCAGCCGCTCGAAAAACAGACCGAAGAAGTAGACAGTGAGAACGAAGAGGCATCCAATTAATATGAAATTGTCTCCAGAAGTCAATAAGGTATTAGTTCCACTTGAGTGTGTCTAAATGCACAGAGTAAGGCTAATTATAATCCCATGGAGTATTTATACTATTTACGCTTTGCCCCTGTCATTACTACAAGCTGTAATCCTCCGACCCGTGTTGTCTGCATGTGTTGATGAGCCTTATGCCAGTTGCCAAAAATACTTAAGCTCGTTCCCCGTTCCTGAAGGCTCCGGCAACTATTCCATGCACAAACAATGTGAAATTAATCACCGTTACTATGGCAATGAGCATTGAACAATATCATAATCAGCGCTGCCATCAAGAATGGAGTTTCAATCCAGAGGGGCAAAGGTTGCTGTGGAAAGAAGAGCAATGAGCTATTTTAGTCAATCTGCTATTCTACATACATGGCAGCTTCATTATAACTACCCACTGCGTGCATAACCTTCTGCAGGCCTCCTACCAACCGTCTCCAGTATTAGAAATACTAATCTCCTATGTGTATTTCACCCTCCATCCTTCCTTCCATCCAGCAATTATGCCCCCCGCCATCAAAAGCCATCAAAACAGTAATTTCACTTTTTCACAGGCAGGCTTTTCACATTTCCTTCCGTGAAAGGCCTGAATCATCCCCTTATCTCCATGGCTATTACACAGTGTGCATGAGAGTGAAAACAATGGGCTCGGCGTGATGAGATCATGGCACTTCATTTCTCCAAGGCCACTCCGGTAGATGCAACGACAATCCACCGGCAGCAAGGAGGATGGAGACGGTGAGGGCCCGAGGATTTCTCGGTCACTGAGCCCAGAGCTGCGAGGCAGGTCATCCCCAGTAATAAGAGAGGGGAGAGGAAGAAGGGGAGGGAGGAGGGGGTGGGTGTGGGTGTTGCTGGCAGTGGCGGTTGCAGGGTCTCACAGCCTCGGCGGAGGCTTTTTTTGAGGCCCCCGACACCAAGGTCAGTGACTGGAACTCAAAGTTGGACTCTTTATTCCTGCCTGTGTACGGAAACCCTCAGAGGATTGAATGGCGCTGCTGCTGCTGCTGCTGCTGTACGAGCACTGTGTTCCTTGTGAGGCGGGCTGGTTCAGGGTCTTGCGGAGACGGAGAGGGGAGGAGGGGAGCGCTCGACTGAAGAGGATACGGCAGAGAGAAGTGACAGGCCCGGGGAGGGAGGAGGAGGCTGGAGTTGCAGGAAGAGACAGCTCACTAGTGACTAAAACAGCAGGTCTGAGATCCAAAGTGTCTTCGCTCACTCCATTCGCTTTGCTTTCCACCGGCTGCAGCCATCTCAATTTCTTCCTTTTCCCTCAATCAGTCGGCAGCGTGGAGTTTATCCTAAAGGCCCTGAAACAGGTATTTCCTTAACCAGTATCTTCTTATACGTCTGTGCTTCACAACCTTTTCCACAAAGAAATGTCCTTTTCCAACCCGTCAGCATGGGCTGCATATGTCTACAGGTTAGGAGTATTGTTTTCCCTTTCATCCTTGTTTAGTCATTTTTAGAGGCGTGAAGACAAAGAACAAAACTATATTAGAGAATTAAATAAGAGAAAACATAATATTACATAGCATTACGTAGATTTGTAATTTCTCTCCTTTTTTTTTTTTTAATGTTAATCAGCTAATGAGCCCTTCAGGGGGTCCAGACCCACAGATTGGGAAACCACCTGGGTTAAATCAGGTGACAAACACTGTATGTGGACCTCGGTGGTCGGAGG
>NW_019174299.1:6501782-6514943 GCF_002260705.1 Seriola dumerili | reverse complement strand
TTCATGGCTGGAATGTTCCCGCTCATTCTGGAGCTCTTGTCCTCCATTGTTGAGCGGCTGAAAAACGCACGTGGACGTGAAGGAGACTGTGAATGTCATTAAAATTCATCAGGCTGCAAGTTTTTTTTTTTTTTTTTTTTTTAATTCTGAATGTAGGCGAAGCGGCAGTTTTCACAGGCAGAAATCTCAGCACCGGGGGTCGAGAAATCATTAAGTTATTAACATTTATCAACGACTATCACAGCCTCCCTGCAGATATGCGACGGCAATTGTGTGATTTTTTTGGCCCTTTAAGTATTGTGATGCCTTCAAGTACTGTGAAATATTTTGTTGGACGACGTAGGTAGTTTCTACCCACCACCCACCAGCACTGTTATCAATACGCACTTTCTTGCCCTTTTCCTCCTTCGTACACATATCTCCCTGTCTGACCAAACAGGGTGAATTTGTGCTCTTAATCAGCTTGCCTGCCTTGTCTCTTTCACTGGAGGCTGGCGACACGCTTCCCTTCCCCTTAATTCCCTGGCTCTCAACAGACAGGCGCGCTGATTAACATGCACGCCCAGGTAGGAGCTCCCTCCAACACAACCCCGCTGCCCACCAGGTCCACACACCCATTATCCCGCGTACTCAATAGCACCCATCTCAATGCACATCTGTCGAGCTGCCGCATCCCCGCTCCTAATTTAGCTTTACAACTTTCCCCCACTTCTGGATGGAAAAGAAGGGAGAAATTTGTGGCCGGCGCGCCGATAAAACGAGGGAGGGAGAGTGGCAGACAAAGAGGGAGGAGGACATATGCTGAATGCTGAGATGGGAGATGAAATAGAGTGGTGTTTATGTGTGTGTTTTAGGGGGGTGGGGGTGGCGGTAGCGGACAAGATTAACATTAATTTCCTCTCATGTCCAGGCCCAGCATCACCAGGAGACCCTGTCTCCTCCTTGCCTCCTATGATACCGTCTCTCCACCCAGAGGATGCAGCCCTATGAGCAGGTGCCTTATCTTATCAGTTTCCCTCTCACATCAACCACCCTCCACCCTCCACCTCCCCTCCCCCATCTTTTTGTGCTTTTTTGAGTTGCTCCTCATACACGGCTTCAAAGCTGCCCTGTCTCCCCTTTGATTCTCAATCCGTTCTCCCCCATCGGACACCTCCGTCGCGGGCCCCGGTGACGGCGGTGAAGGTGGCGTTCCCTCGTGTTCGAGCCGGTGCTGTGGGCAAATGCTAATCCGCTATGCTGTCTTCTGTTATTCCACCGCCAGCACATTTTGTCAGCCGCTCGAAAAACAGACCCGAAGAAGTAACAGTGAGAACGAAGAGCATCAATTAATATGAAATTGCTCCAGAAGTCAATAAGGTATTAGTTCCACTTGAGTGTGTCTAAATGCACAGAGTAAGGCTAATTATAATCCCATGGAGTATTTATACTATTTACCGCTTTGCCCCTGTCATTACTCAAAGCTGTAATCCTCCGACCCGTGTTGTCTGCATGTTGTTGATGAGCCTTATGCCAGTTGCCAAAAATACTTAAGCTCGTTCCCCGTTCCTGAAAGGCTCCGGCAACTATTCCATGCACAAACAATGTGAAATTAATCACCGTACTATGCAATGAGCATTGAACAATATCATAATCAGCGCTGCCATCAAGAATGGAGTTTCAATCCAGAGGGGCAAAGGTTGCTGTGGAAAGAAGAGCAATGAGCTATTTTAGTCAATTCTGCTATTCTACATACATGGCAGCTTCATATAACTACCCACTGCGTGCATAACTTCTGCAGGCTCCTCTACCAACCGTCTCCAGTATTAGAAATACTAATCTCCTATGTGTATTTCACCCTCCATCCTTCCTTCCATCCAGCAATTATGCCCCCCGCCATCAAAAGCCATCAAAACAGTAATTTCACTTTTTCACAGGCAGGCTTTTCACATTTCCTTCCGTGAAAGGCCTGAATCATCCCCTTATCTCCATGGCTATTACACAGTGTGCATGAGAGGTGAAAAAATGGGCTCGGCGTGATGAGATCATGGCACTTCATTTCTCCAAGGCCACTCCGGTAGATGCAACGACAATCCACCGGCAGCAAGGAGGATGGAGACGGTGGAGGGCCCGAGGATTTCTCGGTCACTGAGCCCAGAGCTGCGAGGCAGGTCATCCCCAGTAATAAGAGAGGGGAGAGGAAGAAGGGAGGGAGGAGGGGGTGGGTGTGGGTGTTGCTGGCAGTGGCGGTTGCAGGGTCTCACAGCCTCGGCGGAGGCTTTTTTTTGAGGCCCCCGACACAAAGGTCAGTGACTGGAACTCAAAGTTGGACTCTTTATTTCCTGCCTGTGTACGGAAACCCTCAGAGGATTGAATGGCGCTCGCTGCTGCTGCTGCTGCTGCTGCTGCTGTGCGAGCACTGTGTTCCTTGTGAGGCGGCTGGTTCAGGGTCTTGCGGAGACGGAGAGGGGAGGAGGGAGCGCTCGACTGAAGAGGATACGGCAGAGAGAAGTGACAGGCCCGGGGAGGGAGGAGGAGCTGGAGTTGCAGGAAGAGACAGCTCACTAGTGACTAAAACAGCAGGTCTGAGATCCAAAGTGTCTTCGCTCACTCCATTCGCTTTTGCTTTCCACCGGCTGCAGCCATCTCAATTTCTTCCTTTTCCTCAATCAGTCGGCAGCGTGGAGTTTATCCTAAAGGCCCTGAAACAGGTATTTCCTTAACCAGTATCGTTCTTATACGTCTGTGCTTCACAACCTTTTCCACAAAGAAATGTCCTTTTCAACCCGTCAGCATGGGCTGCATATGTCTACAGGTTAGGAGTATTGTTTTCCCTTTCATCCTTGTTTAGTCATTTTTAGAGGCGTGAAGACAAAGAACAAAACTATATTAGAGAATTAAATAAGAGAAAACATAATATTACATAGAGCATTACGTAGATTTGTATTTTCTCTCCTTTTTTTTTTTTATGTTAATCAGCTAATGAGCCCTTCAGGGGGTCCAGACCCACAGATTGGGAAACCACCTGGGTTAAATCAGGTGACAAACACTGTATGTGGACCTCGGTGGTCGGAGGCTAAGGATTACATTAGATGCAAAGATAAGATGTTTTTGGACGGAGCAGCCCTTTGATGTTTCTGTTGTTTTTTTGTTTTTGTTTTTTTGTGGAGTGAATAATCCTGGTGAAATAAAGCTAAACCAAACACAATCTGGGCATCCAATGGTTGCTGTTCATTTCCACAGAGTATTAAAATCCATAAGATACTTGCTTGGGTTGTTTAATGATCACAGCGAATATAAAGTCTTTATTAACTGTTGTCAGAGTTGTGTTATTGTTGCGGGGTAATGCAGTGCAGACTTTTTGAATCAGGCTGCATGTAAACAGAATTACCATGAAATGATATGCAAGTTTCATGGCTCTACTAATTAATTTTCATTCTGTATGGAAATAGATGGAACAGAGGGGAATATACATCAAAAATCCACAGCTGCAAAGCACACATTTGATACTGTAGCTGTAAAAAGGTATAAAATGTTAAGTATAAAGAGTATATATATTATTTGCACACGTAATGTTGTTCTCTATGAAGATTTAAACCAAGCGATACCTCTTAACTTTACATGCTTATGAGAAACAATCGGATTCACTGACATATCTTCCAGCCTCTGTTTCCATTACTGAGCCCTGTTTCTGTGTCTTTAACTCTGCATTTGTCAGTCTTGTACAGCATGTGTGCGCACACACACACACGCACACACGCACACGCACGACACACACATGCGCACACTTCCTCTCTATCTCTCACTCCATCTCTCTTCCTCTTTTTCTCATTGGAAAGGGGGAATCGGGTGGGGTGGAATGATCGTGTTAGGGGGTTCACAGAAGACTGACTGTTTATTATTGTCTTCGGCCCACTTAACTCTGACAGTAACAGAATGAGATGGGGAGAGAAGCGAGTGCCATTAATCACGGTGTCGGGAGGGCCTGAGCCGAGCGGAGACGCATCCATACCGCATGTGCCTGGGAGAGGAACACAAAGTGATTTTCAGGCCAGCCGGCCTCGCAGCGCCGCTGTGCAGCCTCCAAGTTCAGGCTGCTGGCGGATGAAGAGTGCAGGGGGAAGAAGTGGGCGGCTTTTCACACTCAATCTTCTTCAAATGTTCTGACACATTGCACCTACAGCCACCCCCTGTTACCGGCAAACAAGGATCGGCGCTATTTAAAAACCCAAAATGTCTCCCGCGGGTAGTGGAAGTACCAGTGAGAGAGGAGAGTCGTTAACTGCTGCTTTTATTTTGAATTTATCGTTGCAGCGTGGCGCTAACATGAGATTAACTGGATTATGCTGCGGTGTAGGCAGACAGAACTGATATATTAAGCATAAGATGTGGCTAGTGGCAGCATTAGCATAGGGTCGCCGTGAAAAAGTGCATTCGGCTCAGACGTCAGTGACAGCCTCAGTCTGTCAGGCGTCAGTCAGCGTGAGCCGGCCCACTATCCGGGGACGCTATGGAAGCCTCGGTGCCCGTGCCACCCGGCTGATTGACAGCTGTGTCTCTTAAGTCCCCCCCACCCCCCCCACCCCCTTCCCCCAACCACAGCAACACCAGCCGCACACCTTCCTCTGCTATCAGTGACACCCAGATGTGCTATAGCAGCTGTCTCCAAGATTATTCCTCCGCGTCTCCGAGCCACCATCTACATAGACAGCAGTCTAAATATTTAATCGTGCCAGAAGGCGCTGCTGCATCGCACACTTTAGCCCAGGAAACACAGTATCTCCAGCTGCAAAGATAGACTGTGAGGGATGAAAGGCGAGGACAGAGGAAGGGAGAGGGAGAGGTGAAAGGCTGGGGGGTCACGACTGGGCCTGGCTGAGTTGAGTTACAGGTAAAAACCTAAGATGACAGTATATGCCACAATTTTTTTTGGACAAGTGACAGCGGTGCAGCAGTAGATGACAGGCTGCGTTTTGGATATACCCTGAGGACAACCTCGCCCGACATCAAATGTCTAACAAGCCAGACAAGACCATTCTGATTTGCTGCCATACCTTAAGGGAGAGACACAAGCCCCCTTGAATGTGACATTGCTAACCATGATGCAAAAATTACATGGTGTATATGTGGATGTCTGTCTTTCTGTCTAGTTTTTCAGCTGCTTTATTTCCACATGCATGTGTGTGTTCATCTGAGTGTGTCATCACTGACAGCTGATCAGAATACACACAGCGCCTGAGGTACTTTCTGTAATTTTGACTTCTTTTTTTTTTTTTTTTTTTTTTTTTTTTTTTTTTAAAGCCTTGGCTCATTCCCAAGCAACAGATTGCTGCTGTCGCTGGAGTTGTGCCTCACAGATGGAGCAGCATCACTTCCTGAGGAGCCTGACAGGATCAATCCAGGAGCTCATTCGCTCGCAGTCAATTAAGCCATGTTAGTTTTGACAGGAGCCACGGGCAAAATAACAGCCGTCACTGTCTGGGAGGAAAATATTGTGACCAAACAAAAAAAAAAAAAAAAAAAAAATGCACTTGTTTACTGGAGGGGGGACTGACTCTGCAGAGAAAAGGGCTGCCGGCTGCACTGAGCCGCAGCAGGAGCTCAGGCTGACATGACGGAGAGAGCAACGGCTGAACCGCAGCAACAGTCAAAGAGTTTAATTTGTTTGAAAACATAAAGCGCCCCGGGTGATTTAATGAATTCCAAAATGAGGACTAATCATGACCTTCATCGATTCTGATGGCATATTCAGTCCATCTGTCCAACTCATGCCTCTCTTTATTTCTCAGCCAAGATTTTTCCTCCGCATCGTGCACTTGCATTTTCATTCTTACGTGTGATATAGGTCATTTTGAGTTGTTTACAAAAAAATGTTCCTAAAATACCTCCTCTGATTCCCTAATAAAGCAAATGACTCTGAAGTGAATAATACAATACAGGAAAATGAAACAACCAAGAAGTCTCTGTGTACCACCCACTGAGAGAAGAGGTGGAGCCGGTCTCTTTGAACCTATTGGAAGGAGAGTGAAACTCTTTGATTAGGACATGTAGGTAGGTAGCTGTGGGCGATGGACTGAAAACACTTGGCATCTGCTTGCAAGTCTCCACACACCCGAGGTGAGGGACACACACGCCAACGCACACACACTTTTCCCTGGCTGAGCTTGGCTTTACCCTGGGCATCATTACAGACACTACACATCCCTCCTTTGAAGGGTTATCAAGGCTCCTCATTAAAGATGTCCCTGGCTTTCTTAGTGATGTGGGCCTCCACAGGGCGTAATATACCCCCTTTAATTAGTTTGCAAACTCATTAGTGTGTGCCGGGCAATTAAATGTCCTTCCTTCAGAATAGTTTACAACAGGACAAAGGGATCCCAGGGGCTGTCAAGGAAGCAGGGCTTATAGTCGAGACAACTGTCCCTTCTGCAGGGGACTGTCATTAGGGAGCCGCGGTCCCTCGATCGGTCCTCATCCACTCTGCTGTGCTGAGGGACGAGCTGCTACTCCTGTCTATTCACTAGTTTGGTGTCACTAAAATGGGCATTTCTACAACCCTCATGACAAATACGCCTCCTGTGCTGTCATTAAAAAGCAACCGAACTTCCCCTTTTAGCCAACTAGGTTTCTTCGTGTATGCACATTGTAACGTGTGTAATTCCTGAACAAAGACCTGAAGAAAATATGGCTGTGTAAGAAAACACAGGGAGTCGGAATGGCAGCACACAGCGATATTCAAATCTGTTTATTTATTTATTTATTTATGTTTTTATTCTGTAATCTTGTACTGTGAAGCTGTTGTGACTGAGGTCATCACTGTGGTGGCTCAGTTCCTATGGTTTTGGTTGGTTTTTGTTGGTTGCAATGAATATTGGGAAGTGGTTTGCATTGTGTGTTGGCTGACAACACTCTTATGTTTACCTGCTGTAAACTGAGTATTGTGGGATTTATATATATATATATATATATATATTCTAATCAAACACTGGCATCAATTTCTTGTGGAGCTGAGACTGGCTATAGTATGAACGCCCTTCATTCCTTCCGCCTTCACAAATTAACCCAAGGACATTCAAACCCAGAGCACTGCATGTTTCTTTATCTTAACCCCTGTCTACAGTGGATGTGTTTCAGCCACATTCTTCAGTCATTCGTCTCAGTTTTAATCAACTCACTTTTCTACATTTCTCTCCACATCAACAAGAGTTTATGTTTTAATACAGAAAGGGGGGCGTCGCCCAGATCAGAAGAAAGATAACTTTCATTCCACGCTCGTAAGGTCATAGAGGTTAGACTGGGATCAGAAGTAATTGAATGTGACTGTACAAATAATTTATGAATTAAAAAAAGTAGATTGAGTTTGCTCTTTGAAAACATCTAGAAGTCTCCATATTCCAGGTCCACTGTAGAATGTTTTTTAATTGGTGAAAGCGAATGACCTGACAGTTATATTTTTATAGCATCTATCATACAGAGCTGCAACCTGAGAAAACAAGACTGCACAGAGGAAACTAAATCAAGTAGAAAACACAAACATAAATAATAAGAACAAACCTAACAAATGAATTAAAAATGACAATAACAACAAAATATGTATAAACACGCACATGAAGGCAGAGGATATAGAATTACTCCAATGTGAAAGCTACAATAAAAAAAAGGACCTTTGTTTTTAAGATGGTAAAATTTATTGTTTATATACAGCTTTATATTTGGTTTATCATCTGACGCTCGCAGCTCTGTGTTGTCTCTGATACTGGCCCCAGAGGAGCCCAAGGCACATTCCACTGCACTGTGACTCTCTATAAATCCAGCCAGCATGAAATCTCAAGGAGCCAACGTTGAGAAGAGAGCCAATCTGCCTGTTTACACCATCTCATCTTACACAGATGCCTTGGTGCCTGCCCTGCAGAACACCCCCACCCCCCCCAACATGTTTGCAGAAGTGTTCATGCTGAACAAAGTGATTGTATCATCTGGGCCTACTCTTCCATTTGTGTTGCTGCTTCTCCTGAAACCCGTTTCAAGCTGTGTCACCCCCAACTCAGGCGAAGTTTGAAAAATGGAAGAAGGGAACCATGCAAAGTGGACATATTCTCCAGCCTGCCGTAAAATAACCGGGGGATGGACCATTAGCCATTTGCTGCTACCGACCGAGTTGCAGATCTCGCATCTGCACAAACAGAAGGTCACAAGAAACTTAACAAAAGAACAACACAAAGAGGAAATAATCTTAAGGACAAACAAAAAGAGAAAAACATCTTTTTTTTTTTGAAAACTAAACTTATAACAGAGCTGACAAAAGCACTACAAGCTGTTTCATTTAGTCCGAGAGCCTGTGCAGTAGATAATCCAGCTCATTCTCTGACCCCCGCTCACTGATGACTTGACTAAAATGCCAGCTCCACCTCCCTCTCCCCGACATTGGCCCACCGTTAGCGAGGAGCAGGGTGGACGAGACATGTTCCTCTACTTTTCCAAGGCACAAACCAGTCAATTTGTCATCCAGTGAAGAGGTTGAACCTTTAATTAAAGTGGAGAGCTGCCGCTATCAGGGCCCAGCTAAATGTCACATGATAAATAACGGCAGAAGATCTGAAAAGCTCCCTTGGAGTTTCCTTCACTCAAGGGGATAAAAGGCCACACACATTACAGGGTAACTGCATATCAATATGTTAAATAGGTTCAATTGTATAAATTGATTAAATGACCCAATTGCGAACCAGCCATGCTTCAAAGACCCTGTTGTTCGAGCAGTGAATGTTGACAATGTCACGTAGGCTGGCTATTAATGGAAACCAAGCAGAGAGAATGTGGTGGTGAGTGACATTATTAAAGTAGATGATGGGTTTCTGAGCAGATCATTCACTGAATGCAATCGATAGCTCTGTGTCTAAACGCTCAGGCAGAAATTACACTTCAAGGCATATTGCCCAGGCTAAAATGACACTGCCATGAAAATGCATTGCTATGGACACTATTAGAAGCGATTGGCTAATTACATCCACCAGAAATCTGGATTCTTTATTAGTCCTTCACATTCACCGTGAAGGAATGGCAGCGTGCAGGAGACCTATCGCAGCCTCGAATATGATCTGTGCATAAATATAGTGCGGCAGGCGGTGAAACTGTCTGACTGTACAATCCAATATTTCCAAAAGCCTGTTGTCTGATACCAAGTCATTTGTGGAAGCTTTGACAAGCCTCTTTGTCTCCCCCCCCCCTTCTCCCTCCCCAGTCCACACTGCATCAGCATATATTTTCAAAATTGCTTCATTTCACTCTGCTTATTATCAGGCAGCTTAATCTTGACCCTTCAAATCTCTAAAATTATCGCCCTGTCTCTTGTCTTCTCTTCCTCTCGGAAACCCTTGAATGTGCTGTCAATTCCACTAAATTCCTCTCTCATCTTTCAGCACTTGATCCCCTAATCTTGCTTTTGTGTCACTCACTCGACGGAAACTCTTCCTCTGTAACTCAGTGCTTAAACGCAGCTTCACCTCCCCGTTTTTAATACCCATCATGCCTTACTGTTTTATACAACAGTGATCTCGCACTACAGCTTATTGTGCTCATTTGATCATTTGACAAACTGTTTATTACTATAATAATACCTGACTCCTATAAAAAAAAGAAAAGAAAAGAAAAGTGAATCAGATATCTGCAATGCTTGTTGCCTGTCGCCTTTGAAGCCTTTTTATATTTCTGAAATGTAAAGTTTCTGTCTAACTGACAGAAATGTCATCATATCTATGCATAATACCCATAATTCATTTTGGGCCACTTCAAAAATATAAAAAATTACTTTCCCATATATATTTCTTCCTTCTAATCATAATTACTCTATTGACAGATACATATATTGCTCTCACACATAAGGTAATTTTACAGTCAATTACTGTATGTCTATTTTAAATACATGTAAAATATGAGTACAGTATGTGAGCATGATACTGTACATGTAATACCAGTAATACAGCACACTATTAATTTGTAATCAGAACGTGCGTTTTAAAGAAATGTAACAACTCGCATCTCGTGTTTTGGATCAATATTATGAGGAAAGTCTTTAAGATAAACATTTCTCAGAAGCTGCTAAATGTTCATACTGAATGTATCAGGTTTTCTCTTCAACCTCCGCTCACGGCAACAACAGCGTAATTAACATCTTTATGGTTTCGTGGCTATATGCTTAGGCAAATAAAAGCACTTGCTTACAGTTAGGAAAAGACTTTGGTTAAATACTGCAAAAGTTAACGATGACACAAGACAGTTTGTGTTTTTTCTGACCTAACTGTACTGTATGTGGGACTCAGGACATGAATCTCTGGAGTCCTGTGCAACATCCACGCAACAAGAATTTAATACTGCCTGGACTGGAAAAAAAATGTTGCCTGTTAACATCATCCAGTCAGCAATGATGTTTCCTCCAAAACCATTCACTTGCATATAAACACTTTTTCCATAGATAAAGTTGATTTTTTTTTTTTTTTCTTGACTTTCACTGGCACAGGAAGCTCCTCCCTAACCCCATAACACTGTCTCAAAGCAGGAAACACACGTGCCTTATGTTCCTTATGTTCCACTGCTGTGGAACAGCACAATGATGCTAGTGAGGTTATCCTCCTCTAACTATGTCAGACAATGTTTTCAAACGAATTGAACAAATTCCAGGAGACGCAACAGATTTGTTTGTTTGTGAGAGGCTGTATGGATATTTTGAGATTATATCTAAATGTTTTTGTTTTGGATTTTTGTCAATTTCGACATTTGTTGCAGACTCAAGAATGGGGAAACTCTCCTTGTATGTATGTCTGTATTCCTTTTTTTTTTTTTTCCAGAGCTTCTTATGAAAGCAGAGACAGAAACTGGCTGGAGAACAGTTACTGTTTGCCTTGTTGCATGTAATTGTGTTAACTGAAGACAGATCTGATTTCCCCCAACTGCTCACTGTAGTACTCATTGTTTTATCTGCTCCTATCCTGCTTGATAACTTGACATACATACATACATACATACTGTATATATCTGATGGACTGGATATCCTTTATCTTACGTGCATGAAGCGCAATCATTAAAAACATAGATACATATGATTGTAAGGGTTGGAATACATGGATGTGGGAGGCCCAGAATAAATCATATAATGAAAGATATAATGTATTGTTCTTCAGATTTTTTCGAGACGTTGTACATCTTTGTTTATGCAGATTTCCAGTTTATAAATGATGTTAGAGAACGAGAGCGTATTCATAATGTATGTAAAACTGCACCTCTAATTACTTTGTCATATGTTGGCAGAATATGCTCTCTTTCTTTAAAGTCTTAATCAACTGATACAAATATTGTTAATAATTCAAGCCTCACTGGTGTACTTAATCTACCTCATTTTCTAATCTTCCCAATAATTCATTTGTTCAGTGATTAATTACACTCATTTGTGTCATGTGGAAACAGCATTTGTTTTTAATTGTGCATGTCAAAAGAATTTTCCAGTCATCCCATTTATGCTCGCGCTGGGTGTTTGGAGCTTTGGTCACCGCGGGGGATCCCTTCGTTTAGCTGTTCTCTTCGGCGCCTCTACATCCGCCAGCGATCACATTTTTTTCCGCCATTGCGCCATATGTGGCATCACAGTTAATTACTCAAGAGAAATTGGCTGAAGACGCGGCAGAACAGCAGGTGAGGAGCTCCAGCCCAGAGCTAAACCAACACTAACTGGTCAAGCTCAGCTGCCCTCGCTCCTCCGCTGCCTCAGACGCGCAGGATGGGCTCGTTCACGCTGTTCGGCCTTCATTACAGATCAGGGAAGGTGCAATTAGTAGCAACCCCCCCACCAGTTTATAATTACCTTAAGACACCCACTTAAACAGAGAACCTTATAAATCAGTTCCTGTTGCCTATCACAGCCCTGGACGCCACATTATGCCAACAGATGTCAGCTGCAGCCATGGACAGGCCCCTCGGTGGCCGTGACAGCCAACAACACTGCGAACTCGTCTAATGAATAAGAATGGCTTCCAGGTTCGGCTTTACAGGGTGTTTTGCCTCCGCTTTATGGCTGTATTTCTTGTGAATTGAGAAATAATAAGAAAGGGAAGAAGGGCAGAGAACAAAAGGTCAATTAAGAGTTGGTGAAATGCAACAGATTACAGTGTGATGTTGTCTCCCCCCCCCCCCCCCTCCCTCGTCTGTGACATTTGTGCCATCTTTGCTGAGATATTATTTCTAATTTACAACCCTCAAAGATTCATTTGTTCAGTGAATTTAATATACACTATGTGTCATGGTCGGAAACAACAGACATTTGTTTTTCACATTTGCATGTCAAAAGAATTTTTCCAGTCATCCCATTTAATGCTCCGCTGCGGTGGTTTTGGAGCTATTGGTCCCGCGGGGGGCTCCACTTGCTTTACTTATCTCTCTCGGCCGCTCTCTACATCCGCCAGCAGGACCTCACATTTTTTTTCCGCCATTGCGCCATATGGGCATCACAAGTTCAATTACTTCAAAGAGAAATTGGGCTGAAGACACGCGCAGACAGGAAACAGGCAGGTGAGGAGCTCCAGACCCAGAGACGTAAACCAACACTAACTGGCTTTCAAAGCTCAGCTGCACCTCGCTCCGTCCGCGCTGCTTGCCCCTGCAGACGCGACAGGATGCGGCCTCAGTTCACGCCTGTTTCGGCGCTTCATTACCAGATCAGGAAGGTGTTTCAATTAGTAGAGCCCCCCACTAGTATGCATAAATACATTTACCCTTAAAAAGCCCTTCCACACTTAATAAACTATAAGAGAACCGTGCACGCCTCCCTCAGTTCCATGCTCGCCTATCACAGCCCTTGCGACGCCACTTATGCACAACACCCCCTCCAAAGTGGCGAGCCACATGGGAACCAGGGACCCCTCGAAGTGGCCGTGACAACGCCAACATTACAAACTTGCGAACTCACTTCTAATGAATAAGAACTGGCTTTGCCAGGTGTCGTCTTATAAGCAAGGAAGTGTTTGCCGTCCGCTTGTCTGAGTGCGCCTGCGTAGTGTTATTTCTTAGTGAATTGGAAATAATAAGAAAGGGAAAAGAAGGGGCCAGGACGACCAAAAAGGTCAATTAAGAGTTGGTGAAATGCCAACAGATTACAAGTGTGATGTTGTCTCCCCCCCACCCAAGGCCACCCCGTCC
>NW_019174299.1:6435620-6501757 GCF_002260705.1 Seriola dumerili | reverse complement strand
CCTCCCCCCTCCCCCCTCCCTCGTCTGTGACATTTGTGCCATCTTTGCTGAGATATTATTTCTAATTTACAAACGCAAACCGTGGGAAGGTGGAGCAAAGTGACTGATTCTTAGATGGAGGTGCCGTTTTTGTGGCATCTGCACATATTTGCATCAGGGATGTTAACGATGTAGTGAGAAAAACATTATTTGCAGTTGGAGTTTCTTCATGGGACACCTGCTGTTTCGCAATTAGGCGGAAGTATGTTGGGTTTCGATACAAAACAAACAAAGTACGATCCAGACGAAATCTCCAGAAGCTTCCCATAAACAAAGCGCAGATTGGGGAGGGGTTTACGAGGGCGAGCTTTTGTTTATTAATCGCTACTCCGAAAAGATGATCCAGTGCAATTGAAAAGCCCACACAGGCTGGTTTCTATTGTCCCAGGTCTTTTGTGTTAGATTTTCTTTCCTTTTACTAAAACTGTTGAAAAAAAAACCAAAACAAATGAATAACAATTATTAAAGTTGATTTAAAAGAATTTGATTGGGTAAATAAAATTTGACAAAGCAAGAACTGATTTTTAAGTGCTTGTGAACACAAAGAAAAGCTTGACCTTCTCACACCCGATGTTGTCAGGGACAAGAGGAAAACGTGTATGAATGCCAGCGATTCCTTTAAAGGCGACTGACAAAGGGAGAAGTAGCGGTGCAGACATGACATTCCTGTCCCTGCAACATCGGCCAACGCTCTGAAAGACACTATTGAGGAGATCACCTCTAACCTCGTCTCACTCGTGTTTGCTCCAAGGAAACACATTGCTGGAGTACCTACAGCAACAGAATGAAACCCAACAGAATACGCGGAGAGTCAACACGGCTATAACAATGAACATCTCGCTCTAAAAATAAACCTGAGCGAGTCTCTGAGGTTTAATGAACAGAAGTTTGTGCAGAGGGAGTTTACCTTATTGGAGAGATGAATACATTTTCAAGGGAAGTGTACTGACAAGAAATAAATGTCTCTTCAAACAGTAAAGAGGCATCAAATCTTCCACTGAGAGAAATTCATTCAGAAAAAAAAAAAAACTGCTTTGGTGTCTCAGTTCAAGTCCCACCACGAGTAACGCGTGGAAAAAAGAGGCAATGATGCCTATGTGAAGCATTGTTTAAATGCCCTGCTGTAGAGTAACAGCTCACTGCAATAAGACCAGCTTCTTGTGGTGTGTCGGTGTGACGTGCATTGAATGAAAGGTGATATTGCTTTCTTACAAATTTGTAAAAGGCCACAGCTGACGATTCCACACTTTAATTCAGACCCGTGGAACCAGAGGTGGAGGAAATAATGTAAAAGTCCTCTGTTCAAAGTAAAAGACCGGCATTCAAATTGTAGTATGTACTGAATGCATCAAAAATAAAAGTCCTCAGAACCTGTCAGTGGGCTATTATATAACTGTGTTATTGTTTCTGAATCATCCGTGTGTAAGGAGCACTTTTCTGTTGTAGCTGATCCAGGTGGAGCAAAGTGTAACCTGCTAGGTAGTTTAATCTATAAAAACACGGCATGTGCAACAAACTTGAACCAGCAGGGCAGCTGGTATAACTGTCTATAGAATTATAGAGCTGCGTAACATAGATGTACCCAAGTAAAATACAAGCACCTCAAAGCTATGCTGAAGTAGAAAGGTTGGGCAAATGTACGTCTTTATATAACTGAGGCTTCTCCTGAAATACTAATGAAGTTTGCATTTATAAAGTTGCTTTCAGGGAACAAACGCAACACTGATGTTCTGTATTTGGAATCGATGGCAGCAGCGCGCAACGCCACCGACACAGGTCCCCGCCACATCCAATCCAACCAGCCTGTATAGTGCTGCGTTCACCATCCACCCAGTATAATCTCACCACGCAGCTAAATAGAGTGGGTTGTAGCTTAAAATAGAGGATCTGGTTAGCAATATGACATGATTAATACAGTGAGATTTGCTGACTAGTATCACAAACATTGTTCATTGTCCCAAACCAGATAATCAGACTTTGAATCTGATGTTGCTCCGGTACTGCGTTTCTCTTGATATATCTGTCTGTCCTCTGCCGGTGAAAAGGTGTTCAATTAACTTAACTCAGATACCGTAAAATCTGCTCCTGTATCGTTTCTCTCGCTGCACTTTCTGTGGTTGCCATGGCCACATGGTGAGCCGTGCTTGGCAAGTTGTAAAGGTTGGAAACCGTCATAAACTCTGAATGCAGAAGCAAAGAGGCACGCTCCTCGCACGCTGCCCCCGACCTCGCTGTGTTTATACTGAAAACAGCAGAGGTGGCGGCGGCAGCTGCTTCTCTTTACTTCCACTGTTATGGTTCATTGTCTCTTACTTTCCGTACAGTCTCAGCATATATATATCCATGTAGCTCCAATGCAGCAGTTTGCTATATACACTGATTAGACAACAATGGCAATGTTTCCCATTCTACATCGTCAACCGGCTAATATATAGACCTACACATAACTCAGCTGGAATCCGTGTTCTGACATGCAGAAGTATGTGACATCTTTTATTTTCAATACACTTGAATGAGCTTGTCGGAGAAAAGTCATTAACCATAACTTAATTTTACCTTCCTGTCATCAGAAAATTAAGACCTATCAGGGCGCTGGCGTGGAAAGAGACCGTCATCCTGTCATCTGCAGAGAGTCTGTGCAGCAGTGGAAAGTGTACCTCCCTTCCCGCAGATGTTTCTGATCCTGACACTTTTTTCCCTTTTTCTTTGAGAGGATGCAACAGAGATTTCTTTCAAAACTGCTGCTATTCTCCCTGAAAGTAATGTCACAGAGAGAGAGACATAAACAGAGTGTTTTCTATTCATGGGCTAACCTGCCTGTATAGCTTTTATTTGGCCTTGGCAGCAAATATCACAAAGATAAGAAATGCTTCAACATGAGGACGTCTGGTCAGCTCAGTTCAGCTGCTGAGTGAACACGAATGGGAAAAAAAATAAAATATAAAATCCAGTTTCTGTCGATCTCCTAGTTACATTTAGAGTTACAACTGGGTGGTTTAACGTTTTTGGTTCTACTTCCCCAATTCATAACAGATTGTACATTTCTTATCTTGTATATCATTCATTTTCTACTTTAGATTCTTGATTCATTATTACTTGCCGGCTGCAGTTGTGACTAATGGCCAGAGACTCGTCCTTTTTGTCGAGCCAGTTTTTGGTTGATATTTAGTCCTGCTAGTGTAGTAAGATTATTTGAGTAATCTGAGTGCAGATGAACTGGTTTCAGTTAATAAAACACTCTTGCCTCTTAAGTAGCTGGTCTGGGACTTCTCGATCATATGACATCATCTTAATCAGACGCCCCATTGTCATGGAATTGATGTTTAAATTTCCTTTGTTTTTTTTTTTTTTCTTCTGAATACTTTAAGTACTTCTTGTTCATGTTGACTTAAAAGCTCAATCAGCTTTGTGCAACTGTAAGTTGGTTTTCTGTACTGTTGAATGAACTTTGAACCTCAACGTTTAAGCCAAAACTGAAAAGAAGTCATTTAAGTGTTCAAGAAAAATGTCCATCAGCTGAAGAAGATAATAGTATATAATTGAAAGCTGCGGAACAGCTACTAAATCGACCTTGTGGAGAGATTTGTTTTGTTCTGCCTTCAAGGTCAAGAATAAACTTTGAGCCTCGACTGTGTTTCTGAAATCAAGATTCAGTTTTCAATTAGCATGCAGCGTCTGCCATTTTCTTTCTTGTTTCAACATTCAGATTCAGATCCTCATTTTTACAAACTTCTTGAAACAAGTTCATTTACATTGGAAATATGTCTCTGTACTGGCAGCGTCTTCACTTGTTTTAAGTTAATAAGGTTTTTTAGGTTTCAATTATTGACAAAGAATCAAATCGCATCATAAGATGGGCTTTCTTGCTTGCTAGTGAAAATGAATTGGAATATAAATTTTCATCAAGTAAATAACAAAAAATGAAAATGAAAATAGTTTTTGCTTTGTCAGGTTTATTTCTGCATTACTCCTGTACCTGTATCATCTAAATAATAGAAGAGCTAAATATTGTAGAATAATAGAATGACAATTACTTGGTAAATAAAGTACATACTTGATATTACTTAATATACTTACATAATATTAAGGGTAATTGTTATAAGTTAGTCTTTCAGTCTGAGTCACCTTTTACTTTTCTCTTTTTTGAAAATGTCTGCATGTGAATATTTGTCTCTCTGACTCTCTCTCTCTTTCTGTGTGTGTGTGTGTGTGTGTGTGTGTGTGTGTGTGTGTGTGTGTGTGTGTGTGTGTGTGTGTGTTTGTGTGTTATGATTGTGGCCGGTTCATCTGTCACAGTTACTACAGCTGGACACTTCACATTTGGAGGTCAGTGAGAGGTAAAGGCTTTACCCTCTGGTTGATTCCTGGTGACACTCGGTGCTGTGCTCCGTGTCCCTCTGACAGAGGCTAAAGCAATCTATTTTAGACACAACCTCAACCTCTTTGTCTCCACTGTTGTTCCGAAATACCAATTTACTCACCCCCACCCCACAATCAGCTGTCACTGTTTAATTATTTAGGGTTGACATGACACACTCACCTTCCATTACCGGACATTACTGAGATGTTTTAGTTTTTTTTTTTTTTTTTTTTTTTTTTTTTTTTGTTGATGAGGGTTAAAACCTGACAGATCAAATGATAGCAGCGTGACCAATCAGACCTAACGACCTCTCAACCTGTTATTAAGCTTAACTGTTTGCACCTGATCTAGAATCTGTAATATTTTCATGTGCTTTTCTTGCTGCCGAAGAAGTGAGTTCAGCTTTTGTCAAGCCTCACTTGTACGCCGTATCAACATCATTTGTCATTTCTCCTTTTTTAATAACTCGCTCAATATTAGCAAATTAAATGAACTTCTTTTTCTCTGCATTTTCCTCACAAACTTTTGTGAGAAATTATAGGTTTCTATGCTTGACAAGACAAAGCAGGACAAATAAATCAATACAAAGCAAATGAAAGCAAATTGAATCTATTAAAGTAAAATTACTGGGAGAAAAAAAAAAAAAATCAGCTGAACGCAACATAACCCACAGAGTCATGGCCGCAGACAATTAATGACAGAGGGAGCGAAAAGGTACTGGCTCATTAAGCCTGGCCGCTGCATGCAGACCAAAGCAGACCAGCACAAACCAGTCTGCTGGGCCAAAGCGGAGCTGCAGCCCTGAAGACCCACAGGGACATAGCCCTTTACCTACAGCCACCGGAGGCTAAACACCAGGGATGTGTTTGATTTAGCAAAAATGTTGCGCCCCACCCCCCCCAAAAAAAAAGTAAATTAGAAAAGATGAGCGTCCCTGCAGCCTCCTCCTTCCCCTCAGCACCTCCCACGTCCCTGCACCTCCTCCCATACCTGAGGAATGCCAAGCAGCAGGGTGCCACAGAGGACCTTCAGATCAGTGTGAGCCAGCGAGGGGGGCTCTCCCGGGCAGCAATGAGTAATTAGCACTAATTAGTGGCAGTGATTAACCGCACAGGGGAACGTGGGGGCCGGAAGGGAGCAGATTGATAGAGCTGGCCCTCCTAACCCATAGAGGCTCCACTGCATCTTAAGCAGGGGGAGGAGGCCGGCTGTGGCTGCCAGCCAGATGCTACTACGGCCATAAATAAAGGTGGAACATGCATCGAGCATCCATGAAGCCGGTTCAACAACGAGGAGGTGAGAGCCGATGTGTGACTACTGAAGCATAAGTCTCAAATCAAAGGTTGTCAATTCATTATACCCGGAGGCAGGGTTATTCAAACGATGGTCGTCGGCTCGAATCAGGCCCTGAAGTCATTTCAGGAGGGTCCTTTGAGTGATTCTGAGCAGCTAATTGAAAATAGTATTGACTCATTTATTCAATAAAATGTGTCAGTCTTGTGCAAATTTCCACCATTAAGAGATTAAATTATTGATTATTAGTTATCAGTCCCGTGCTAACAGCGAGCAGCACTGAGGACATGGCAGCAGCCACGTCACACTCGTAATGTTCACAGCACATAGGAAACCATGTCACACAGGAAATCAGGTCACATAGTGTAGGACACCAGACAACTGTAGTAACCTCGTTATAGTAAAAAAAAAAAAAAAAATGTATTTGTTCTGCAGTGGACACTTGACACGTTTTGGCTTTCAGGAAGTACAAATTGTCAGCTTCAGTTTTAGTCAGACATTGAATAAAATTATTGCGAATATGAGGATGTATCACTAAGTAAATTGATCTCCCTTTTCATACCATTTCATTGTTGTCACAGCCTTCAGCTTTCACATGCCAAACAAAAAAAAACAATCACATTCATACACGGCCAAGAAATCCTGTTTATTTAGTCCCCTACCACAATTACAGATACCTGGTTTCTTGTACACATGATGCTTAAAAAACCTGCAGAATGTGTGTAAATGTACTCACTAGCTGAGTTGGTGTATCTGGAAATTCTAATTTGTGAGCAAACCAAAGATGTCATTGGTTTGCCATTCTTTTCATTCTCATTGTTTTTTATTCTCCTGAGATCAAGGTAGACCTTCTCCATGACAATATCCTAAATGGAAGTCTCCAGGACACAAAAACGAAATAATTGATCATACAGTAAAGCAAAGATTTACTTGAATTGCTCAGCCAATTGACAAATGTTTGACTTGCTCTTCTTCGTTAAAAAATCAATATGAAACTCTCTACACCTGATGCCGTCCTTGTTTTGTTTTTTGTTCTGTTTTTTTCTGTCAAATTTCTCCAATCTATGTGCCAGAACACCTTCCTGATTTAATGCACATGGTTTATGGGTTTGGGGTGTTTAGTTGACTCTGTACAGTTTCAAAATACACAATTTTTTCTTATTGTCATCCTCGCCTAACAGTCCCGAGGAACAGCCAAAGAGGAGAAGGTCAGAAAATCAAAAGTACTATGAAGTCCTATGAACAGGCGACGGTGAAAAGCTGTGTTAAGATTGGTTAGGGTTTCCAGCGGTTGAGACTGCACGGTCAGACTGGGAAAGAAATTCAGCCCTAGACTTTTCCGATTGATGTCACATTTGTTTGTCTGATAATGTTAAATTACTTGCCAACTTGCCATTATTTACAGTTAAAGCTTGGGACAAATAAAGCAATAATATTGAAACTCATATTCCACAATATAAAATAGACCTGCATGAATTATATCACTACAGTCAGCTGAGGGGAAAGGAAGTTGCTTTATAAATGGTCTTTTTTTCCATTCTGTTCCATTACAATAGAAACTAGATTTAAGTCTGACTCAGTGAGCTATAGTATTACATCTTACCATGAACAAATGAATGCTCCTGCTAAAAATTAAACTGTAAATACGTCAAGCAGAGCTCCCTCCATCTCATCTTGAGGTGTTTTTTTTAATGAAGTGACACACACACATGATAGTTTCTACACATGGCTTGAAAACAAATGACATGATAGCTCCTCGACGGGGCCAGGTTGAGAAGCTATCTGAGCTTTTATGACAAAACAAGCGGGACGTGCGGCGCTTGATTTTAAACATCAATGACTTTAATTAGTGTCATTCTACAATCACCAATAATAGTCCTGAAATGTGCGGGCCCTGCCTCTGACAGCCGCGCAGATCTGTGGCGAAGCAGGGGGCTCTTAACAAGATAAGACCTGAAATCAGCAAGCCTGAAGGAACATTACCTGAACAAGAGGGCTGATGAAAATGACTGTACTGTCGACTTGCTTGGAAACAACTGAAGTGTTGTTCACGCGTCTTAAGGTGAAACAAGCCAACAACACAAGTAGCACTACAGCGGATAATTCCCCATCACTTGTAGGGGCTGAGAAAAGAGGGATCATCTCTTTGTATGTAAATGATCCGTTTGAATCTTTGGATCTCTGGTGGAGAATGGGAGAAGGGAAAAAAAAAAGCAGCTGCTATTTTACAAGGAAACAGATTAAACAGGCAACTCAAAGCCTGTCTGAGGAAAGAAAATTTCTGGCTTTTACAGTCTACATATCCCACGAAAAGACCAAATCCAATGATGTGTTTTCACATCATTTCTCAGTAGTCTCTCAGTAGCTGGTGTGGTTTGCCTTGTTGTCATGGAAATACTATTTCAAATTTCATTTTTCTAATAATTTTAAGGACTTCTCATCCGTGGTAAGTTTTAAAGTTCATTCTTGAATTTGGAAAGAGCAACTGGCAGGTTCACTTAGTTGCTGTTCTTGGACTTTTGATCATATCACATCCTTTTTTTTTAATCAGCTTGGATATCAGGGAAATCAAATTTCCATTTCTCCATGCCGACTCAAATGTTCATGGACTAAAAAGGTTCATTTAGTCACTGTTCCAGAGCGTTTCATCATATAACATCTTCATCAGCATATGGAACTGAATGAAGGAGATGGAGATTTTAAGCCAACATACTGTGGACAAGGTATTTAAAATTTTCAGATTTTTTTTTTTTTTTACATTACTTACATTTCTATGAGAACTGGGTTGATTAACATCATGTGATAAGACTGACAGCTCCAGAACATCTGATAAATGAACCTTGAGGTAACGTTTCAATGTTGTCTTTCAATGCATTCTCACCTCCATATCCAGCTTGAAAAGCCTATGGGTTCCGACTGTGTAAATAGTTTCATTTAAAAAAAAAAAAAAAAAAAAAAAAAAAAAAAAGGCTCCTTCATCCTTCAAAGAGATGCAGGGATTTGCTTCAGTTCAAATGTCTGGATGACCTTGGTTGAAGCACACTTTTTAATGGCTGCTGTCTCTTGAGGTGCAATTCACTCAATGTAAGGCTGGGGGAAGGCAGAGTATGTACTATATATGTGTGTGTAGGGAGGTTTAAGTGTGTGTTTGTGTTTTGAGCTTTCACTGCTTTTGGAAACAGAAGATAGTGTTCGCACAATGCCTGGTTATTGACTGGTTTCAATTTCCTCCATTCTGACAGCCCATTTCATCCGCAACTTTGAATAAAGGCGGCTGTTGTGCAGAGGCTACGCTGTAAACATCAGCACATCACTCTCAGATCAAACGTTCCCCACAAACCAACCAAGACCTTCAGCAAAGCCCAGTGTATAAGACAAAAGGTGGGAGGAAGTTTTGCATCGTCATTAACCACAATCACAACCAAAGTGGCCGCAGCATGATTTAAACACAACATAAGTAACGTCGTGCCGGATGGTGCGAGCACCGTTGGCAAAAGAGATGAAGAAAATGTTCAAGCGCAGCGGTGACACTCATTGAATTACATGTTGACAGCTCTGTGTTAGTGAAGAGATGAAAGCAAAATGAGATTTTCAAAAGTGAATATGGGGAATGACGGTATTGCTTTCTCCACATTGTCAAACTTGACAGTGCTATTACCATCACTATAACATCAGGTGCTGGCATATGGTATTCAGTTAGCAGAAATCAGCTACCTCGTTTGAATATTGATTGCATTCTCGGCAAGAGGACGACTTATAGCACCAAAACTTTAAAAAGAAGGTATTGGCTGAAATTACGATAATATGGGGAAGGAAGAAGGACATGGGTATGAATTAAAGTTATTGATCAAAACCAACAATTTAATAAAACATTTAGAGAGTGCTGTGCTTTTTTAAATTAAAGATTGGTTCCAAATTAAATCTTTAACAATCTAAAATATTTATCTTTGTACCAATATTGAATTTCAGGGCAGATAGAGATAACCGATAATTGCCAGTTTTGTGGCGGCCGATGCTATCACGATCTACCATTAACCACCACTGTTTTTGAATTACCAAGTTTTCAATTTATTTCATAATTTAAAGACAAACCTCCTGGAGATGAGAGATCTCATTTCGAGGTAGTTGTCAATACAATTTTTCCAAATAAATCAGAGCTAACATAAGATTTAACATTCTGCTTCATCCTTCTAAAGCAAGCACAGGCAATACAATTACTATGAATTCATGCGTGATTATTATATGTGCAGCATTCATTCACACTCAAAGACGAGCCCCAGTTAGTATAAGAAAAGCTCCTGTTATCGAATGTAAGTATTTAGTGGAATTTAATTATCAGAACAATTAAGTCATTTAGTTGTCATTCATTGGATGATAATACAGTATAACAACCACAAATACAGTTTTAGCCATGGACAAAAATGTGGTCTTACACAGCTTTTATTTTGCTAAATAAAATGCTGCATTTTGTTAAAGATGCAGAGTGAGAAGATAAGACTTCACTTTAGTAAAAAGGAAATGAGTAAGAAGAAGATATATATTGTTTCTATCTGTAATCATAAAAAACAAGGTCTCCAGGTAGCTTTATAGCAGAATGATGATTAAAAAATATAGGGAAAAAAGTCATCAGCTGAAAATAAATGGGAGCAAATGAGCTTAATGTTCCTTAAAATGGATTAATCTCCTAAAACTAAATGAAAACCGAGGGAACAGTACTTCATCATGAAAGCATGCCAAGAATAGCAAGGAAAGAGAAAACTTAACTTATTAGAACTTATATTAAAAACTTTCATACGTGAGTGAATACTTTTCAACTGCAAGGGTGAAGATAAAAATCCCACTCTCAAGACAAAAAGTCAAAGTATTGAAGTTATTCTAAGATTCAGTGTGGTGATATATTATCTCTTCATTCAAATGTTTGTCTTAGATCTCTGCTCTGATTAGTTAGCGTACTCGTCTCTTTGCGCCGGGACTTGTGTCAGTTTCACGTAGAGTTGTCACTGAGCCTGGAGTGACAGTTCAGGGTTTTTTTTTTTTTTTTTGGTACATTCAGTTTGACATATTTCTCTTTGGCCACTGAAAACCATGAATACAGCAGCGACTCCTGATGTTTAGGATGCCCAAACTAGTCACACGCCGTAAACACTGCCATCCTGACAAACATCAACCCACTCAGCCAATGAAAGTACAGCAGAAACATCCAGCCTCCCCTGTCATCTACCTGAGAAATCAGCATAGAGAGCATCTTCTGTGCTGTGTTCATCACTCCAGAAAACAGGTAGGGAAGAAAGACACTCAGTGTGTATGATTCCACTTCATCAACCATGCACATCACCCTTCTTGTATTTAGTTTTGCAAGACTTTTTCTTTTTTCTTTAAATACTGTTAAGAGAGTGACAATATTTAGACCTTTATTTAACTGACCTGTCAGCCTGGCCTGTTATTGTAATTTTACTTGGTTATTCTCTAGTTACTCACTTCATAATACCTGCCAATGTTGTTGTCTCAATGCGGATTCAAGTTAAGCTCATTAAAATGTAACGGAGACTATTTCAATTGAAGTTTTATTCTCTCACATGTTCTGTAACTGGACTGAATTGCAGCCAGTGGCAAAACTAGGAGCTCAGTTAAATTGCCTGCAATAATTGCAACAAATTCTAATGTTTCCTAGAGGAAATCGCTGCGTGCAGATTTTCTAAAATGTATTCTACATGACCAAAAGTATGTGGACAGCCAGAGATTGCATCTACATGTAATTATTTAAGTTGGCTATGCCCAGGAATTCTGTCTACATTGGACTATTGTGCACATGATGCGCATCACGATTTACATGCAGTGGAGATGATCAGTGCCAATGAAGGATGCAGTGTTCCCTTTATGTAGCCTTACGGTAGTGAATGGTTGTGTAGTGTGTCCGACAAGTGTTTGTGTCCTGTTTCTGACTTGCTCACATTTTCAAATCATAACCATGGTCTTACCCTATTCATTTTATTTGTTCTTTTTTTAAGTTATTTTTTGGGGGCAGATTTTTTCCCCCTATCTTTATTGTGATAGGGACAGTGGAGAGTAACAGGAAAGATGGAGGAGAGATGACATGCAAGTACTGAGTTCGAACCCAGGTTGCTGTAGTAAGGACTGAGTCTTAGTGGTATGCGCTCTACCAGGTGAGCCACGGTCTTTCCCTATTTTGGACCGTGCCAGAGTTACCATGCACAGATATCGTTGCAAAAAATAACTCTAACAATGTTGGCATTGAATGTAAAAAAACATTGTTGTCGAACATGATCCAGGGTTTTACATCATTGTCCAATGAAGCTTTTTGTCTGGTGTTAGAGTAGGTCATTTTTGAACATACCAATCACGGAACCCATTCCCTTATGGGCCTGCCTGTGTTCATTGGGACATTGTTATTTAAAAACAAGAAATGATCTTCCCAAAATTGATGCCACAAAGTTGGAAGCAAACATTTGTCTAACATTCTAACGTCATTGTAGGCTGCTCCATTAGGATTTTGTCAATAGGAACTCAGGAACCCCAGACCAAACGTGACAGTGGTGTCCTGGATTTTTTTGGCCATACATTGTCATTATGGTGCTTGGTTCTCTTTTGAATACATGTCAAATCGCTGTCAGGAGAAGACAGAAAACATCCCTGGAAATGACTCCATAGTCTCTACTTGAAAACCTTAAGACTATGTTTATGGCATTTCTTGACTGACTGTAAGGTTTTCTACATTTTTTTATTGAAGTGGTTTATCTTGAGTATCAAATCACACTGGCTCAGGCACATGATGCAGGAAACATCAGACGAGCCCAGTCCTTGTTGGCACTTCTAAATGCAGTCTGTTCCAGCTGCCAACATTTCATTCAACCGAGTTTTATTTAATATATGCAACTATTAATTCCGACTATGGTAGAAATTGTCCATCATGCTACAATAATTAAACTGTGACTTTCCCTAATCAGGACCTGGTGCAGTTGATTTTGAATCATCGACCATGTGGTCAACTGAAAGTCAAAACAGACATTTGCCTGCTTGCACTTGGGCTAAAAATACCCTGCAAGTATCGGTCAACATCAACTGCGAGCACAGACATACAGAGTTGTACTCGTAGTGAGGCGGTAAACAGTCAAATTGCCTACATTAGTACAAGAATATCCACAACAAATTGCTCCTGGCGAGAAACTGAGCCCATTATCTGATCAGATTTGACCACACATTCTTCAGTCCAAGTCCATCCAGCTGACAAAGACAGCACAAGTGGGTAATGTGCCAGCAGGTGCTGACCTCGGACTGGGGGAGGGGAGGGGGGTTTTCCAGCAGTCAGTGACTCTTCTTTCCTCCCACTTTGGAGTTCTTGAATCAGGTCCACAGTGGAGATTTCATGAATGAGCCTTAATGTGACAGAGAAATTGGGGATCACTTTCTCTGTCTGGCTCTGCCAACAGTCTGATGATATCGACGACTAGATGGCGTGAACGCGGGAGACTCCAAAGAGAGGATTAGAGAGGGGAGATAAGGCTATCCACTGTAATTAAGCCCTATCTCTGTACAGCCACTGAAGAAAATAAATCACCCTTCAGAGCCTGCCAGTGTTGAAATGCATGAACAATTATTCAATAATTAATTGTTATACATGCAGGCTCCAAACACTAATAGGACATATTTTAACTACAGCATTATAGCACTGTTAAATTAAATTAAGTCTGAATGCATTTAAGATCAATGTAATAGATCACCTATTTAACCTCTTTTAATCACTCTAATGTAATTGTATTAGCTCTGTTATCAAGCTTTTTATGATGTGCCCTGTGTTAATTTCCCATTCCAGCCATGTATAATTGAGAATGGAGATATATAGGGTGTGGCACCAGACATACTATTGGAAACATTAAGCAGGGCCCTGGAGGAAGGTGCCAGTCATTCTCGCAATCCAGTCCCGGTGCTGTAACAGGCTGAGTACAACATGCAGATGAGGTCAAATATGACCTTACAAGGTATTGAAGGTTCACAGGGTGTTATCAAATCTTCAAAGCACAGCTGCTGCCAAACAACTAACTGTTCTCTATTTACTGTTTTAATCACGTGGTATCTACAAGGTCATTTCCTCTGTCGTAAGGGAAGTGATGCGTCATTTTTACTGAGAGTTTCTGGATAAACAGAAAAAAAAATAGGTTGTTAGCATGAGCAGTGATAGCTAATGTGGCAGAAGAGACGAAGAGACAACCATCGCAAACAAAAGCTCAAACTTAATCCACAGAAAATAAGGAACACCTCAGCAGAGAGCACTGAAACATAAAGATAAGACAGGGCGTCTCCCAGATTAGCAGTCAAACTGGCTATTAAAGGCCCCATATAGTATAAAGGTAGATGTCCATGTGTTATTTGATTATAAAGCAGGTCTAGGTTCTATATCAATACTGTGAAAGTATCAAAGCCTCAGTCCACAGAGAAATGCACACAGCCTGTATTCAGAAACTGAGCCTTAAAATGAGCCGTCAGAACTTCTGTAGCTTTGTGATGTCACGACAAAGCAGTCACTGCTCTCTGTCATGCCTCAAGCCCCGCCCACCTGGACCCACCAGCCAAACCTTGCAGAATTCGATTTCTCTGAGTATTTACCTAAAATCTGCTATATTTTTTATAGATCAGAAGGCAGTCAGAAGAGGGGCTCAGAGCCTCCTCTCCTCTGATTGGATGACTGTTTTCTGAGTGAGTGATCCATTAAAAATATAGCAGATTTCAGGTAAACACTGAACAACCTGTTGTTACTAGAGCTCCAGAGAGAGGCCTGAAAGAGGAGATGTAAAACTATATTGAGATGGTATTTGGTTCTTAAAACCACAAATATATCTTCTTATGGATCAACACTTGAACACTCGAATATGGGACCTTTAATTAATGCAGATGAATAATGTAATGTCGTGATGCCACCAAAGTCACTTTTACGCAAGTCACTTTTGGGTTACTTTACTGACAGCATCACTTGACCACCTTTCTACCAATAAAATACCAGTTTTCCTTTCCACGTTTTTGTTTAAAGCTGAGAAAACTGAAAAATAAATTGAAATCCTTAATATTACAGATTACACTATACTATCCAGACATCTTCCTGCCAGATACTTTAGTTCGTCTGCACTGAGTTGGGGCACCAAATAATCTCATTTTTCAGAGAGCCTTCATAACATCTGCCAGTGTTTCCTCTACATTCATTTAGCAGTGGCGGCCCGCCACTGCTAAATCATAGCCGCCACGCCTTCAAATTTCTTTCTTTTTTTTTTTTTTTTTCGCAAATGCACCACCGCCACATCTCTCCACCTTCACAGCACAGCCTGTGTGATGATGAGCACAACAGCGGGGGGAGAGGATGAGAGGGGAGGGAGGGAGTGGGGTGGTTGGGGGATCCTATTGGAGTTAATTACTCGCGAGAGCGCGGCCTTGAAAGTGACGTCACGTCAGGCACCAGGTCAGAGTCAGAGAAGTGTAGTCGTGAGGAATAAGGCAGCGAATTACCGGAGAAAAGGTAGACTTATTAGCCAACTCAGTGACGCTAACTTGGGTAAACTAATTGATAGCATTAAGCTAATATCTACACGTCATTATGTATTAACTGCTGACTGCATTTTCAGATGAGCTTGTTCAGATACTTCTCTAAGAAGAGAAAGACAACAGATGAAGAAGACGCTAGTCAGGTAGCCTATCATAAGCCTTTTACTGACTCCTAAATGATGATGGTTTGGTAGAAAATAATATTTTAATGTTCACACTTGTAATCTGATGTGATGTGAGTGTAAACTATATAACGCTGAAAATCAAGTGCTCTGAGCCTGGGTGCAAACTTTGCCACTGACTCTACAGCCCCATCTAGCTGATCTTTATATGTTTATTTATTATTTTTATTTATTTAATGTTATTGTTTTATTTATTTTTTACTTTTTACATTTTCAACTGGTTAGAGTTGAAGTAACATTTATTTTTCACAAACCAAAGGTATTTATTTTTCTTGACATTGTATAATGGCTGAGATATATATTGTAAAAGTTCAAACTGGTAGGCGGATAAAAAGCATTTTCAAAGCTGGCCAGCCAATAAAATAGGTTTTGAAAGTAAAATGTGCTGTCAACTGGCTTATTTGGTCATTTGTGTATGCCCCGCCCCCCCCCCCCGGAGAGCATGCCCCCCACTGCTGAAAAAAATCCTAGAGGAAACACTGTCTGCGAAAGTAACAAATCCGTTATGAAAGCAGTGAACAGCTCTCATTACAATGAGAGAGGAAGGCCAAAAGATATCAGATGTGTTCTGCGCCTAAATAGGTGCAGATGAAATCTCTTTTTTATCTAAAAAAAAAAAAGAAGGTAGTGAACATCTTTATCTCTACCAATTTCCCACTCACCTGATCATCACTTCAAACTGAAAGACATCAACAAAACTGAACAATACCCATGTCAAAGCAGGGAAAGAAGAATCTGCTTTTGAATCTTTACACAGAAATTGCCAAAAAACTAATATTCCTTCTAAGAAGTATTCACAAATGTGTATTTTCAGTGTCTAAATTCCCAATTCTCTGCAGCAAAACAACTGCACTTGCAGTGCACTGTACTTCTACAGTACAACTTGTTTTGCTTTTTTGCTTTGCAGCAGATTGGTTAGAGCTCTTCCAGGTCCGTATTACGCAGTCAGAAATACATAAATAAAACACAACTTCTCTTTGAAATGATGTGACATTTCCATATCAACTGGAATGAAAACATTGTGGTACGCTTGATCTGTTTATGTGAAACTGAGCCAAGCAGTGAGATACTGTGATGTTTGATGTTCTACTGAGGGTTTGAGTCAGATGGCCAGCTGGTGGTTAGACGGACAAACGTCTGAAACTCCCCTAAACACTGCGGTGAGCAACATGCAGAGACATCTCAGCCAACACACATGGGTGCACGAGATGCCAACAGAATCAAACACTAAACAGAATGATGTGCTGAAGGTAATGGGTGCTTCGGTTTTCTACTGTTAACACACGGCATCGCGGTCGAACGAGGAGCCGTATCAGTATCAGTTTCAGCCACAAGAACACAGGAATATTAACATGGGTAATTGAAGCGTTTGCTGAGAAATCAGCATTTTGTGTCCATCATGTTTACTGCTGGTACAAACATTACTCATGAAGACAACTCTGTCACTGCAGAGGAAAGCATTAACAATGTCTGTGTGTTAAATAATCAGTTTGTTTGTGACAGCAGGCCCCGACCTTCTGTTCTGAAGTTTGGCGTTGAAGTGATTCAGATCCCAAATTCTGCCCTCAGTGGTGATATGTTTGCATAATTTAATTATTTCAATTATAATACATGTATTATAATACTGTTCTTTTAAAATGGCTAGTTTCCACCTCCTTCCTTGTTCCACTTCTGGATGCTCATTGATTGTTATTCAGCTTTGCTAAGTGCAACACCAATTACCTTAAAATGGATCGCCTGTGTGTGAGCGGACCGGAGGCCTGAAAACATTTTGTCTTCTGTTAATAAAGTGTCTTGTCATTAAGTGTGACCCTCCTCTGTCATCATTAGTCAACATAATGAGGATAACCAGTGCTAATGTTCGCAAGCTAGGCTAACTAGCCTTCACTTTGTTCCCAGATGTTGAGTGTTATAAACAGACAGCTTAAATCGCTAATGGCTGAGGATATGTGTTGGGGGGGGGGTGAAAAAAAATGCTGTATCAAGATTCGGATGATATGCAGGATGGTGTTCTCCAGCAACGCAGGCTCTGTTGTCACTCGACAAATGCCACTGGAAACACCCATTCTGAGGCTTAAGGGTGCAGTTCCTATAAATATATCCATACCTGAAAAACTATGAACGCTTAATGTGTATTATTATAGTTTATATTATTCTCCACAACACTTCCTTTATTCTTTCTTCCTAAAATTTGGGAGAAATGGTTAAAGTCTCTTGTTAAGTTAAAAAACAGAGAACTACTTAGTCATCTGCTGCCCTTTATTACATTCTGTAACCATCCACATGCCATTCTAAAGCTTTTTCTTTTTTTTTTTTTTACCCTTCTTTCCACCTTACCCTGAGGCGATCACTGAGTTTGGTAGAAAGAAGGACAGAGAAGCATTTTTGCCAGGAGCATAGAATCACTAGATTTAAGTCAGTGGCTGCTTGACTCCTCTGGAGAATGACAACCACAAGGAAACAAAGACGGCATGATGGTTTGACTGACAGCTTTTTATGTCTTTCCACTACAAGGTCAGATGTAGCCCAAATAGAAAATAGACACGAGTGATCCTGAATTTCTTAAAGAACGCCCTTTGTGTGGGATTCAACACTTTGTGTTTAGGCAAAATGAAGATTATGAATTATGAGCGGCAGTGAAAAAGGACTCCTCTAAAGTGTCGACTTCAAAAAAGGAAGCCAAACAGCAGCAGGGTAGAATAATCTAAATATAATTGTGTGACTGCTGGCATGTCAACTTCAACCTTGTCTCATAAATGCCATTAGGAAGAAATGTTCTCAGAGGTTAATTTCATTATATTATCAAGAGAATTAAGGCAATTACCAACAAATGACAAAAAGGGCTATTCAGAACCAATTCTGAGGATAACTGACCGTGCTATGTCCTCTCAGCAGGTGGTTATTCATAATACAGCAGGTGATTCATATGAATTATTTCCTACCTGTCATTCACTTTGCTCTGCCGCCTCAGTCTGTCCAAGTAATTGTAGTCCTGTAGATTTCACTTTGGCACCTACGGCGGGGTTCTTGGCTGACCTTCCTGGGCGCTTCCTTCTAGCAATTATCTGTGGACATTTTGGAGAGAGAGAGAGAGGGAGCGTAAATATTCCAGAGGGAATCCCGAAACAGATACCGTTCGATACGAAAAGCTGGTAGAAACACAGGAAGCAAAACACGGTTACATAAAAGTCATTGCCTTCACGTCTGATCACTAATTTGAAGGAATGTTCTGCTGTCAGTCCTGTTGTGTTTAAGGGTCGGGAACGTTCTCCTGCTAAAATATCACATAAAGGATCATACGGCAGTCAAATATGTTTGGTTACTACACTTCCACACCCTGTTTCTACCTGATAAAATTGTGCACTACCCCTGGCATTACACATGCTGTTATCCCCTGGCCCCTAGGAAGCACACAAATATATCATAATCTGTTTTCAAATGATGTGTTACAGTACTACGCTTTGGTATTTTCCACATATGCTTATTCAATATCCCGGCGATAAAACCAGCAGGACCTCAATTTGCCTTCGAACGTTTAATCTTCAAAAGAAAACACTTCCGCACAAAGCAGCGAGAAGCTAAGTAACAGTACAGGGTCATTTGGCGCCAATGAAGTATTGGTAAAAAATGAGTTTCCATAGAGACTAATATGCTCACGACTAAAGACACATAGAGTGGCATTTTGGAATGAGTGAAGCAAACTGTGGGGCACAAAGATAACAAGCTCAGAGACAGAGACATAATGTCAACACACTCTCGCCACAGAAGGCTCAACCTGTAATCAACGTGTACTGTAGCTGCAGAAGGTGGCAGACGTTATACCCAGGTGGATGTCAAATATGAATTAAACAAAAACAACAAACTGTGACACAAAATTTGAATGTGGCAACTTCAAAGGCTGGATTTAGCTCTAACTGGCATTGTTGTTAAGCAGTCTATAATCTAATTAAAATAAACTGCATATAAGGTTCCTACTTTATGGTGCTTCTTGCATTGTTTTCCCTGTGCACAACATAAATATGTCGCACCCTGAATACGTACTGATTTCTTTTCTAAAAACTAATTTTTTTGGAATTAATTATTTCTGTTTTTATCCTAAAATAACACAAGCCTGACTGCTTCTTCTTCTGCCTCTTCGGTTTTTGAATAAGACTTTCTGAAGTTGAGAAACAGTTTACACTAACTATCTCTTAAATGTATGTCATCTACTGTCATGAAAAATAAATGTAATAGTAATCCCACAATGTATCCTGGCCAGTTTACTATATTGAATTTAATCTGGGAAAGATTAAAAAATTTAAAAGATAAGATAAATAATGGGAAAACCAGAAAGAGATCGAACTTGGACTGTTGATTGGACAGTTGGTTTGACAGTTAATATATTTCCACTGGACTCAAGAGCTAATTAGTAGAACAGGATGTTGCTTTTTTTCTCTGTATTTTTTTTTCTTCTTCACTATCAATATTTCAAACCAGTCTAGTCGGAAGAACATGTACACAGATTTGTGTTCCTGTCTTGTCTGATACAAATAGGCCATTTGCCTTTTTTTTTTATAAACTATTTAATTGATCTTTTCATGAAAAAATAACCAAGGGGTTTTAGTCGCCCACATTTTCAGATACCATGAATATCACATTTCCAGGCACAGATTGTAGAAATAACCAACTGAAAACCCAGCTCGATGAGCATAATCCAAATTAGGATTAGGATCCAGAAATTAGGATATTCTGTTCACGTTGGATGATTTGTCTAAGTGTTTACTGCAAATCTAGATCACCGATGTTTTACAGGTACAGGACAAAGTACAAAGTCTTCCACACATGGGATCAAACAATTATGTGATTTAAACATGTTCCAGACTTCATCCTTCCCGTCTGAAGATACGGTGAGCCTGCTGAAAATGAGTTTGACTAGATCTGCTTCTTCTCATAGTGTGGCTATTTAAAAAAAAAACTGAAATGATTAACCTCATGTAGGCTGTACCCTAGGAGTACACAGTTTGCTTCCAATTGAAACAAAGTCTTTCAAAGAACAAAAGTGATTCAGATTCTGATAATGTAGGGTAGTGAATCTGCATGGTTGCCTATAAAACAGATCTAAAGCCATAAAGTGCTGCTCAGAGGTGACCTTTATTTTGAAGGGCTGCGGTGTGACATGCTGTGAATTAGCCAACATCAAAGCCCCAGAAATTTATGCCTTTGTGCGGCCTGACCTCTAAGTCAACAGTATGTCGGGAACAACTGCAATGATTTTAAGGAAAACAGACACTGCATACACAGCAATAAATGTATGACAATGCACGCTCGCTCGCAAACCTCTGATGTCTATCTGCTAGCGGGCCACTGTCATTGGTTACAAGGTGAGCCACCTGTGTGCACCAGAGAAACGTATTGATGTGATCGAGTTGGGATTTTTGCTTATCACCACAATATCAAGTCACCTTGTTCTTTTATTTTTTCTAATCAAAAGTCAACAATGCTGCTATCTAACCCTGATATGGAGCCAATTAAATCCTTGTCTTAATCTATGGAGCTGCGGAGCGCATTCTAATTTGTTGTCAATTCAACCTTTAATTCCTCTCAGTCTTCTTGTCCTGCCGAAAGTAGTTTGGATACTTTTGATTGTGTGATGACGAGAGCGAGCTACAGGTCAAAATATAATCATACAGGCAGTGTTCGCAGGTGTCCACAGCCTGAGGTTTTTGTACCACGAGCCTCTGTTTTATCACAGGGTTGAGGGAGAGGGTGAAGCTATTGACACACAGAGGTACGGCTAAGCCACTTCACATCCCAATCGATCACAGGTCCACTCCACTACAAGTGGCATTCCCCTTATAAAACTTAAGATTTCCTGCTTGAGCTGACTCTCAGGATCCAGACACCTGGTTGGATTCTGGTCCTGTAATACCTTCAGTTCCAGCAGTGTTTGCGGAACTTTTGTTCATCCTCCTTTGTTCCTCCACCAGACTGAGTCAGGCAGTTTGAGAATGTTTCTAGCTCAGTGTTTGGCTGGTGCAAAAACAAGGAAACAGATGGCTGGCTATTTCTGGATGGTACTACAGAGTGTCCAGCTCAAATTAAGTGTTCTTTCACAGGATCTTAGTGATTTTTAATGCCTGCGTAGGGAACTTCATAAAGCCTTGGACCAAGAACTTGTAAATGTCCCGTGACAATGAGATTATAAAATAAGGTTTTTAAGGTTTTGACATTATTCTACTGAATTCAAAAGCTTCCCATTTTACTTTCTCTAACTCCAGCTGATCCCTCCCTGGAGAATGCCTATTAACCTAGACCAACACTCTGCCCCTCCTGATGAGGCTGCCGACGGGGCCTCTCTATTTGCTTCCCTGATCTCTTGATCTCTGTCACTCAAATGGTCACATAATTATTGTGTGTCTTCACAGGTTACATAGTGGATAGTAGCTGCATTGTAAGCAGACATTAATTACATGAGCAAGTGGACTGAGTTAATAAGGCCGTTAAGAAGACTTCTGAGGATGTACCTCCCTGGATGGTTACCATGGAGCCATGTTTATGGATCGCGTGCGAATGAACCGGGCTGTTTATGTTCTTGGATGTAAATAAAATCGTGGCACAATGATAAGCTCGTTCATGACACGCCATCTGGCAGGTGCTGACAGCTTGAAATTACATTAATCTTTATCTATTCATTATGAAATTTGTGAGCCTACATGTAGGGGTAAGCAGTGCCTTATCGAGGTATAGTGCCTCGGCTGAATTTGAATTGATTTCTATCTGTGCGGAATCCATTGCAAATTCCTCTCATGGCCGGCAATGCAGGAGGCAGTGACTGCTGCTCACAGGTCAAGTCAGATTCATCTTGGGCTATCTGATCAGCCTATCCCAGAGCTGTGCTATGTGTGAGAAATAGCACATTTTAGATTACAGCACTCTCTCTAAAAGCTTTCAGCTGTAGTGCACGTCTTTCAATAGTTTGGAACAGAGCATTCATTTCATCTCTGGGCGCTTCTCTTAAAGGCTATACCACAAGGTCCTATCACTAGGAGGTTCAAGGGCAAAATAAATCAGTGATGACACGTCCCATCGTTGTTATGTAGGGCACAGAGGTCTCCTGTCTGCAGCAGGAGCTCAGGTTGAGAGATCCCCTTTGTGTCTGAAGTGGGATCACATTAACGGCCTGACTCATTACATTAATAGCAGTGCCACCGCCGCAACATGAATAATGCCATTCCTTCTATGAAGGGGTTACAAACCAGTCTGACAGCGGAAAAAGCATTAGACTATTATTAACCATAAATCCATAAATGACACACACTGTCCATACAGGGGGGACGGATATATTTAGAGCTGAGCCGGCGTACGTTGTTGAATCCATTAATGGTGGATAGGAGATGATATGAGTAAAACCCCTTGTTTAGATTTAAATGAAAGACGGACGGAAAGCACCAGATAATGAAAAACGACTAGGCCAGGACTTCCCAGGAGATCAGTTCTCTAAGATGCACACCATATAGGTGCAACATCCTGGATTTGAATCTGCCCCAGGACCCTTGCCACATGTCTTTTCCCGTTGTTGTCAAATAAAGCAAAAATGACAGAAATATAATCTTCAAAAAAACGTCTAGGCTGCAAATGCTTCGTAGCTCCTTGCCCTTCATTGTTATAAATTGCAGGAATGCTTGTGGCAGCTCTACTGGATCAGCAGAATTTGGAAATTCTTCAAAAGCTGAATCTCCTCTAACCCCCCCCCCTCGAGCACCTTCCCCACCTACCCCAGCACCAGGGGATCTGTCACAAATCAAGGATGGGAAGGTCAATAAAAGCAAACCATGCCAGACGCTCTGACTGACACATCAAAAGTTCCCTCAGCAGTGCTCAACACTCTGCCTTCCTTCCCTTCCGACCAATTTAGTGGAGTCCGAGGGGAGCCCCCTAATCCATGCCTCTGAAAGTGCGCTTAATCAACCTCTGATTAAGAGGGAGCACGCCAAGGTGTCCAGCAACATCTTCACTGCCCCCATGCGCTCCTGAAGTCAAACAAAACCAAAGGAAACAAGATTTATTTGTCTTTACAGTCCCCCGCCCCTCGTGTTGCCTCTCAAACGTCTTAAGTCTCCTTGGTTTGGGCGCGTCATTCATTTCACATCCACGATAGCAAATACAAAGCAAACATTTAGCGCCTTCTAATTTCTTTGCTCTTCTTTTTCCATCTCTCTCTCTCTCTGTCTCTCCCTTTTGTCTTTTTTTTTTTTCAGTTGTTGTTATGAGCGTCCCCCGGGTGTCCCGGAATGAATTAAACATCAGTATGTTGGTAGGAAGGGCACAGCTTCTCCTGAAAGGATTGAATGCAGAGCGTTGTTTGAGAGGAGAAGCAGCAGTGGAGGTGACAGAGGAGGCTTTGCTCAGCACGAGGACGTGGAACCATCAGGGAACCACTTTGACCTCTAACATCTCACTGCCTTCATGCATAGTCATTTTTCTTTTCCTCCTCGAGTCTCTCCAAGTAACTGGGGTTTTCCAAAGTTTTGAAAATGAGAGGGAACGGTTGGTATCATCTTGTTAGGCAAGTGGCTGGTGTGTGTGGGTGTGACTGCTGAAAATTTGTTCCTGGAGGCTTTGTTAACCTGAGTCATTTAAGAAACGCTTCTCTGATTTTCAGCTGTATTGGTATCGATTAAAGCATTTCTGCAATGTCTACACTACCTAGAACTGTAGCCAGACGTAGCTGCTAAGACTCCAGTGATGTCTAAGTATGATGTCTAACATTATCATTCTTATCTTTCCAACGAGCACATGTCAATGTGAATAACTTTACTTTTTTACTTATTTGTTGTTTTTTAAATCTACCTTACCAAAACTCCAAGGAGGCACAAGATGCAAGTCTGTTACTCAGGCCAATAGAAACCAAAAAAAAAACCTCCAAAACTCATTGGGCCATATTTCATATCACAATGGATGCCCATATTATTTCCTATGTAAACCCTAATCATCAGTACTGGCCAACGTAGCATTTTCAGTCAGCTGTGGTAGTGTTTGGTAAGAGTAGCGAACAATCAAAAATATTGTCAATTGAAGAGTTGACTATACTGTGCATGACACCACTATTCTCACTGCTCTGGCAAATAAAAGAAAAAAAAGAAAAAAGGATGACACCCCCTTTCAAATCATACCTATGTGATGGACTTTGGAACAAGGTTACAATAGCAATATCTGACCGGAAGTCCCAGCTTTGGCCACTACAACAAAATCCAAATGCAGACCTCCGACACCCACAGTCAGAGCGTAAAGATAACTGTCATCCTGTAGCGAGCTAAATGTGGCTGGATTGCCTCTTCACATGAGGGAATCAAGTGCAATAACCCTACAGAAGACCAGTAGAAACTGAGTTACTACAGTGCATGATAAACCTACAGAAGGAAAGGTTACCAACACGAACAGGGGTTTGGAGCAGAGTGCGTTCTCCTGTAACTAATGGATTTGTAATTTTTGATCCGGTGTGATTTTAGATAGCATAGGTTTTTTGGGGAAGTTAGCGGAGGTGCCCCTTTGAAACAATACTGAGTGTTCAACGGGGTGTTATTGTGATGAAACTCAACTGAAAAGTAGGTTATTTAAATAGTGTTTAATAAGTGTTTCCTCTGTTAATGTGCTACACAAGTGTACGGAAATATATACACCAAACTATAAAATGATGCTGTATTCGTCTAGCTTCTCAGCCAAGGAAAGTGATGCTGATATAAGATTAAACTGAGTGGTCCAGCACATCTTAAATGGAAATGCAAGGTCTTGTTTTAGTGAGATGTACGATCTACTATACTGGACTACATATGGATGTTAGAGTTCACAAAGACCCTAACTCCCGGGTCTCTTGGTGTCTCCTCTTAAGTAATCGGGTCATTGATTAATGATCCTGAAAGTAAATGGGCTAGTAAACCTATCTACGCCCTGTTTGTTAAGCACAACTTGCCAAACTACAGTGTTGAGGCCAAAATTTTCCATCTGCTGTCAGCTCTAAAAGTACGAAAACTACATTTTAATTAATATGAGCTTTCATGTAGATTTATTCATTTACTAGTTGGCATGCACAGAGTGGTGTGCATGTGTTAAGAGAAGCTGTGCTGCAGAATCTCTGCTTTTTATTTCATTTGTTTTCTTTCAGTCTAGTATAATCAGGCATGAGCATGACGAGTCTAAAATCCCGCAAGCAAGTTATGAAGCATTTCAAGGTGGAATATCAGATTTTTTTTTTTCTTCCCTAAGTTGATTATCCAGGAAGGAGAAATGAGTCTCATATTTTGAGGCGGAGTTCAGTGAACTGTGGTCATGTGATTAATACCCTTGTCTGAGACTTTGCCAAAAAGCTAATGCTTGGCTTTTGGTTTACAATAACAATAGATCTGTGTTGTGTATATGGTCAAAACAAGAACAAAAAGTCAGAGGCTTTTCCAGAGCGAGAACAGACTTGGTAGGAGTGTGGGTTAAAAGGAAACATCTATCTCCTCAGCCCAACTCCTCTGTCAAATATCTCCGCTATTTCACAGTGACTTTGATCAACAAAGTACTGTGCTTGTCCATGGCAACACCCACATAAAACACACAGTCGAGGTTGTGTAATCTCTTTTGCATTACATAGAAGTACAGAAAAAGGCTCATCCCCATTTTCAGCACTTAGCAACAGAGAAAATGTCCAGCGATGGTACTGACCTGCAGAAATGGATGACTCTCTTACAAGCTGATACATAAGATACACTGCTGTTGTTATTTATTACTACCGAATGTGTAGTATGGGCTGTGAAAGGGGCCCACACATTAGACTCAAAGTAATGAAACAGGAGCTAAAAACAAACAAAAGATTCAGTGGGTTGTCAATCACTTGCACACCCACATGGTGAGAAGAAAGAGTCTAATTAGTCAAAAAAAAGAAAAAAAAAGAAAGTGAAAACACCTGTGTGGGTGGAGTATGGTTGTGTAAGAGCATTAAAGGGTTAGTTCTCCCAAATAACTAGCATCTAGTTAGACAAATTGTTTTATTTCCTCCACCACCCCAGTACAACGAAGGTGATGGTGTTTAGTTTGATGTCATCAACAAATAAAGTTCTAAAGTTTTGATTCTTTGCTTCTTCTTCTACAGAATAAATTCTCCATGCAAAAAGTGTCTAAACTGTTGAACTGTTCGCGAAAGGTCTGTAGATGATCCAGAATGACCAGGACACTGTTTGTGGAAAAGCACCATGGGTGGCAGCAAATATCTGACAACCTCAATAAATAAAATCAAACCCATCTGCAGAGGGTTTAACCTGAATTAAACCTTTATCTAACCTCTACTGTAAGAATTTGCTCACAGTAGTTAGGGGAAGTATTAAATTATCATACATCTCATACATATTGAGTAGAATTACACCTTGTTCTAAATTTGGACAAATAGGGAGAATCTGTGGGGTTTTAATTAATGGATGTTGGCAATTCTTCTGTCCTGCAGCCCCGCAGCCCCACTTTTTTCTTCTTTTTTTTTTTTTTTTTAAGTAGTGTGCACAGCATTTGAATTGAATATGAAAATCTTGTATTATGCAATGTTAAATAAAAGTTGTGGAGGAAGACATCACCTCCCACATCTGCTCAGCCCTCATTCTATTCAATCCCGCCTTCTCCACCTTGTATCAATTTGTTTTTTTGCATGTCAAGTCAAAAGGAGGTTGTCACCGGAGACAGCTCGCTTGTCTCACGCACATGACTGAGGTAGCTGCAATTTATAACATACCAGCCAGAGCGACAGACCTCACTTATCTCAGGCCGGCTCCTCCGCCAGTGCCCTTTACTCAGCCAATGAGGATGAAGGTTGCAGGTTGGGTTACTTTGTCAAAAGCAGAGGAACCATTACAAATCTACACTATCCATCCTTCTGTAGGGCATGGAGCTTTTCCCCTGGCGCAAAGCTGTTGCAGACCTGACTCTCCTCAAAGCCGTCTGTCTATCTCTCACGCCTGGGAAGCTCACAGGGGGGTTGTTATCACAAAGGGCCAATTTGTTATCCTGGTTTCACTCCATCACAGGAGCCATTATTTGGGACTTTTATCTATCAAGAAAAAGCTGTTAATGTGAGCAAGAAAGTGTGTACTCTGTCATTATGCCACTGAGGCTATTGACTTCATCTTATACTGATTCAAGCTGAATGAACCTGAGGTAATTACTCCAGCAAAAGAAGATTGACACAACTACGCTGATGTGAACTACCTTGAACTTTTAAGTTGCGCCCCGGTGGAAACACCACGTCTGATCCTTATGTTAATATTGTGTGTACTAATTGCACTGCAGCACAAAGCCCTTGATGGAGTAGGCACTTCCACCGTAGGTGGATCCTCCTATTAGTCGCAGCACAGTGCTGCCTACGTGCTCTGACACCAGCACCTCAGCCCAGGAACACACTGACTGCTAGATAATGCATCCACACCTGCAGGATGGACAATATTTCATAAACCTGAGTGCAAAGCTGTGATTTATCACTTTCACTTATTACTCGAGACACTTGGAATGATCGATTGGTTTATCCTCCAAGTTGAAGCTATGTATATATATCAGCTAGGAAAAAAAGAAGGGGAGAAGACAATTACTGCCTTGGTACCTAGGTGGGAGGCTATTTTCTGAGAGTCAACCTTCATGCGACAGTCTCGTGCCCTTTGTGTCTCCATCATGCACTGTGACTTAGCCGTCATTATCAGACAGACGGCTGCTCTGTCTATGCAAATTCTCTCTCTCCTCTCTCTCTCTCTCTCTCTCTCTCTCTCTGCACGCTCAGATGGATTTACGAACAGTAGAGGTTTCAGGAAACAGAGCCAAGCACTGAACAACACTGTGCTTTATTGCACTTTTCTCTTTGATACAAGAGAGGGAAAATGTGACGGAGGGGTTGCAGACATCAACACAAGACAGTGTTACAGGTATCACCTGGAGAGCGAAGAATTTCATTTAGATTTGCTGTAAAAAGGGTTTTAGTTGAAGGAAATGAAACAAATATTTGCCTTCCTACCAAACACAGCCCCTGGATGAAATGCGCCTGCCATTTACAATTAGGAAGTTGGAGCTTTTCTTTTCTCCACATCAACCTGTTAAACTATTTGGCTTCCTGACACCTGATTCAGAAAGTCTTGACATCCACAAACCACTCTCACTCCGGCCCAATCATTTGTCACACACTCAGTGTGGGCCGCAGCCCCCCCCCCTCCTCTATCCTCTTCACAACTCATCATTACACCACAAGCTGTCAAATTAAAACTTTTAAATTGTGTGAATGCCTCCTCGGAACTTTCCCTTTTTCCCAGCAACATATTGCAGAGATAATTGAGGATATTAGCAGCCAGACTGTTACCAAGAGATGAAAGGCGAGGAGGGAGCGGTGACAGCTCCTCGCTCGTGGCGGTAACGAGGGACTGTCAAAAGTCTCTCCGTGTTTATCTCGGATCATCTAGGGGGATTTAAAACCCTTACCTTCACAATTCCATTCTTTATGGCGCGTCCTTTATCCACAGTGATTTACGGAGGCTCAAGCCCTGTGCCGCGTGATGAATGAGCACTCTTCACAAGGTGTCAGGGCCAGGCAGTGGTGGGCGGCGGTGACTCTTCTCTCCCCCCCCAATCCCTTCCCCCGTTTAATTTTTTCTTTGGCTTTCTTTTTCTCTCCTTGTCTTTCCCTCATTTCATTTCCAAATTGGGCTGATTAGATGTTGACACATCAAGTAGATGAGGATTTTTCAGATTTCCACAGGGCAGTGTGAAAAGCTTCGTACAGATGATAGTCCGAATATGATGACATTTGAACACATGACCTTTTGATTTCAAGGGACAGCTGCAATTTCAAAGGTTTGAGTTTTGAGCTACAGATGATACACATTTTGACACCTGACTTTCATTCCTGCTTCAGGGGAAAAGCCTCAGGTTTGTTAGCTCAAAACAAAACAGCTTCAGCCAGTTTCATATCCATAAGAGCCAATAGCTACGATGCAAAAATCATCAGTTTCTCTACTGATCTACATCTTATCCTAGGGAGAACTACTCAGTCAATAATATATGGTAATGCATTAAACAGTATGTCTGTCATTCTGGAGGAGCTCAGGAACCCATATGATGTAATCGGGGTATTCTTGGTTTGGGCTTAGAGGCTGTAATGTTCCATCAGAAAATCTGTGCTACAAACGGGGAGGTTGGTGTTTGAAACGGGACGGGAAGTGAAGGATCCAGTGTGTTTGGAAATTGCCCCAAGGTCAGGATATCTCTGCAGCATCCATTTTTTTGATGGAAATCTCTTGTGAGTACTTTAACTTTATGGGACTGTGTCTGTTTAAATCAAAGTAAAGCCATAGCATATGTGACTTCTTTTTTTAATTTTTTTTATATACTTCCACCATAACAAAGACCTAAATAACTTGTTGCCAGTGCTTGTGAATTTGCAAAAACTGAAGCTTTCTTGTAGAGTGAAGGAAGGCTTAAGGTTGATCAATTCTCAATGATTATAGACCTATTCTATTCGGATGTGTTGTAGTCTTAATTGCCAGAAGCTATAGCTTGTTTCTGGCATGTAATAATTCAGTGGTCCCTAACCCTTGACCACAATTGGGCCGCTACGAAATCATGTGATTCATCAAAATTAGGGTGAATAATGATTAAATAATGTTATTGGCTATTAAGGGCGGCGGTAATTACCCTGAACTTGGCACACACTGCCTGTGCTGCATTTTTCCTCATCGCTCCATGTCACTTTCACAACAACAACAACAGTTGATTTTAAACTGAAGTAGGTCATCAGTGCACAAGTAACCAGTCAATAATCATCCACTTCCTCCATTCCAGCAGTACATTAAATGTATATGAGACCCCCCCACCCCCCCACCCCACAATGTTGTCGGTCACAACAACATTATCAATATTTAACTGTGCGCAATGAAAAAAGGTCAGGAACTGTAAGAATCAAAGCGTAAGTCTCAAATGTGAAAATGATGATTATATAAGACACATCATGTATTTGCATATCAAGAGTTTTCAAACATATCAACCAAAGCATATACAAGAATTTCCACCTCATTTCATTAAATTATCAAGTTACAAACCCTCAAAAGAAAAGAAAACTGTCTCCGGCAATTACCAACTAATATAAAAGTCAGACGCTTAACTCTGTATAGACATTGATTCAAACTTTTATGAAACTTTTATGACAGAAACTCGCCAATAAAAATGGAGTTTTAAATATTAATACAATATGCCTCTGGGTTTGCCCTAAACAGCATGAACAATGATTCCAGCAAACATTTAAACAACAAAAAAATAACTTTTTGAAATGAGTTGGATTGCATTTGCATTTTTAGTTCATACATTTTAATTTGTTTTAGGGCAGCTGTCAGGCTGATTGTAGAAATTGTGTCACCGATTTAAATAATGTGGAATGCTAGGGGAGATCTTATTGAAGCTTTTCCTATTGGGGGAATAAAAAAAAAAAAGAAAAATACCTCACTGACACAGAAAGTGAAGTGTCATTTTATTGACATTGTTATGCTGACAACATGTTAAGATTTGTTTTAAGAGTTTAGAAATCCAGCCTTAAGATCCTTGGGGAGTGCGTACGTGACTTTGCATAAACGTCACATAATTAGCATTCAAGGGCGAAAGTAGATTCTCGCTGACAAGTCACGGCTCAATCATTTTAAAAACAGCAGGTCCTCTGTGTTTGTGCTGCTGTGAGTTTGGCGGGTTAGTCCATTAAGCAGAGTTCAGCTATGTATGAACAGAGTATAATACAACACAAATATAATAAAACAAGCCTCAGCGTCACAAGGAGACGAATCGCATCAAGGTTACTCTACTTCCACATTTCAAATCAGTTCTACTTTCCTGATTATAGTTTCACCTAAGTTTTTTGTTTCCCTTGTGTCATTTAATGTCTTTAGTCTAGAAATCTCTTTCAGTTTTAGCTCAATTTCGGAGGAAAAAAGTCAGGTTCAGCATGCCCCAGCAACTTTTTGAAGGCGGATTAATTTCACCTAATCTGGTAAACATCCCTAATTCAACAAGCTGCTGTATTCTGCTGACTGCTTTGGCTACAGCAGTTTTACTGAAGCATGATGTTACAGTCTGTCGGCTAACTGCTTTTTTTTTTTTTGCTAGCTATGGTATCGTTGATTATGTTTTGGGTATCCTCTCTATTTGGGCGCATCTCCACTGATGTGTAGAAATGTGTTTAATGCTCAAATTAAACACTCGAATTTCCTATGTACACATGTACAAGTACATATAATCCACATTACTGCTCTATCATACAGATAGATGATATCCTTTTTTTTTTTAAATATAGGCAGTAATCATTAAGCAATGGAACAGCCTGTCACAAAAGCAGCTAATTTCTGTAGTACTTGGCTCTCTCTATGCAGCCTCTTCGACCACTGTTTGCCTTTCTGAGGGGCAACCTTCAGTATGAAAATATGTTTGACCTCTCCTTCCTCTTTTCTCTTTGGTTGCAGCTGTGAATGCTTTTTCTCCTGATTTACTCCAATAAGTCTGAATAATTGAGTACAAAAGTTAATTCTTGACCTTGAAAACAGTAGTCTGACAAAAAATAAAAAATAAATCAAAGTAAAAGAAAAGTAAAAGTTAAAAAAAAAAAAAAAAAAAAATTGTAACTCAAGGTCCACTTGCTTTCTTAAGAGCTCATGTAAAGGTTTGAAAAAAAATCTGCTTTGTTATAAGTGCAGCAAATAAACATTCTTGCAAAGTTAGCCACCATGACATGGAGGAAAAACTATCAAGTTAAGGTACATTTTCACTGTCACTGTTTGGGGATGATGGCCTGTGATTATTACCAGGTGATGGCCAATGTCTTCTTTGTCCGTAGGTGGTAACAGTGCCGCAGGGAGGTCGTATATATAGTCACAATCTAGCGGGAAATGGAAGACGAATAATCCGTATTGCTCCTCTTATCAACAGCGATTCCTCTGACATTAAAGTGACGCAGGTGTCACAGTTTTGATAGCTTTGGTATCGATGCAGCGGTCATTGCTCTGTCGCCTCCAGTTCTGTTGTTCAGTCATATAACATCAACAACATCAACTCTGCTTAACTGTCATATATTATACTACAGTGTGGTCAAGTATGAGGAGGCCTGTGGTAGACTTCTATCTACGTCTGCCCTGTCATTGGATCCTTTCTTCTCAAATCATGGAAACAAACATCAAAATTAAGTCATTCAAAGACTATAAATACTATCTTTATCTTGTCTGAGTCTAATTTAATTTATAGTAACATGATGTAACATTCCATGTCTATGATTCTTGTCACAAAATAAAGTACGCCATGGTTGATTTTGTGTCGTTTCCCATTGACACTGCCATCTTCCTGTCTACTGTCCATCATCTTCCTCCATCCACGGAGAGACATATGAGTCTTTCTGCCAATCCATCTCCTCCCTTTACTGTTTGTCTTGCTGGGTGTCAATGTCACATGTTAGGGGCATTAGCTGTGAAGACATCAGTGGATGAGGTCAGCGCTGACACTGTGCCTCTATTAAATCAGTGGCCTCTGAAAGTGTGAGAACAAGCCTCGCTGTCACAACGGGGTCCGAGTGGAGCTGAGAGGGTGACGGACGTTTCATCCTTGATGCTGGAGACGCTATCAGACGGGTGTGGCGGCGAAGCTTTGCCGGGGCTCGCCTCCATACGTGGCTTCACCACAAAGCCCGACGGCAGCCATATGCTGCACCGCTGCCATCACAGAAATGGAAATAAGCAACCCAGCCTCACTATAATCCCTCTAACCCTCAAATGCTTCTTTTTTTTTTTTCCTTGAGGAGTATTTCACAGCCAAACCAGCCAGCAGATGGTTAAAGTGACAATAGTCTGGTATGTGGCAGATAAATTGCTCTCCAAAAGAGTAAACACACTCAGTAGGACATTATGGTTTAAACTGGGATAACGATGCAAGGAATTAGTGTTATATTAAAATATATGCAAAGAGTCCATTTAACTAAATGAACAAAATGAGCAATGAGAATCACAAAGCCATCTGCCCTTGAGTGGTTTCGGTTGGTGCTAAGTTCCTGTCTAAATAAGTCTTGCTTAAATGCACGCCGCTCCTCTCTCTGTACAATAATCATGCCTTTAGTGCTACGGAGTGTTGCAGTGCATTAAGATAAAAGCGCTAAAACAGTGTTTGTGCTGCATCCCAAATGGAGGCTGCTAAGTGAAGTAGCATGCTGTTATAGGAGTCGAGGGATGATGCTAGCATGAGTGCTTCTCTGAGTGGGAACACTTCACACTGCAGGAGTTTGCACTGATGCCACAGCATAAATTTGTCATATATCTTTTTTTCTCTTGATTTTTTTTTTTTTTTTTTGCTCTCTCTAAATGTATGCTGAGATAATTTATCACATTTGCTCATTTATACCATATTTTGGATCCGAGCCACATTACTATTCATAACATGATTTTTACATTTTGGGCTTGTGCTGATTTTATTTTATTTTTCCCAGACAAAGGACTTTGAAGACTGTGAATCAAAGACTTTTTTGAGGGGACTGATGGCACAAAGGAGCAGGATAACTTCTGATGAAGAAATTCACAGTCAGAATATGTCGATGCGCTCTCGATACAGAAAAAACTGTATCAAAATAGGGAGGGAATATAAAAGCCACATCAGAGAATTTAAGGGGGTTGGAGCCGAAACTACTGTTCCCATAATCCAGTAAGTCACACCCTCAGCTGGAGAGAATGCTGAGAAAGACTATCGGCTTTACACTCTAATTCACCTTCCATAGACTCTTTTTCTTACTGAGAAGCTTAAAATGGATTAAACTCATAGGCCCTGAGATGAAAAATAACAGAAAGGTGCATTTCACCATATAGCCATCAATCTGCTTCATGTTAAATGACAGGGCTAATCACCTTGAGAGCTTGTTTTTTCCTAAAGATAAACACCACTCTGTGAAACTGAAGTCGGGGGATGATGAAGGCAGATGGTGAGAGACACAGTCCTGGTTGCAGATTGAAACCGAAGACCTTCCCGTGGTCTTAACATTGAACCTGCTGTGAATGTGTCACCCAGGCAGAGGTCTTTAATGCACTGAGGAGACGTTCGGTCGGCGAGGTCTTAAAACTCCAGGCAGGCCATCCGACCGCTCTCCGGCGATTCTGAAAACATTCATATAAAACCGTGGGAGAGGAGGAAAATAAATTTGTTGTGATGTTTACGAGTCTGCGCGGTTGAGGGCATTGGAGCATTGCATAATGTCGTCCTACAACAGGGGATGGGAAGGGGACCTTGGCCCTTACTCTTTCACACAAATGCATACATGCACCGAGCCCGATAATGAGAATCCACCTCGCCAAATCTTTCAATTCAAGGACTTGCTTAGATTGACTGTAATGCCTAAGTAATCAGCCTGTTCTGACCCACCTTGTCCTCGGCCAGGATTTATAGCACCCAATTACTGATCTCTATTACCCAGCATGCCAAGGGGATGGAAATCAGACGAGTGGACAGACGGCCAGTGCTCTGTCTGCCGGTCTGGGTGACCAGGTGATGAGAGGATGGCCTCCACTCCCCTCCGCTTTCCGCCCATCTTTCATATCACATTACATGGCCAGACACTGGCAGAGAGATTTTAATGTTCTCTCAGGTGCTGAAGCACTTTTGCAAGTCTTAGCTTTGGGTGATATATTTTCTTTCACTGACTCACTCCTACACATATGGTCAAGCTAAAGAACCAACACTTTTAATGAGAAATTATAAAAGATATTAACAGCACCGTCTGTTCATAAAGGAAATCACAATCTTGTGATCACAGAAACTAGGTATTGGAGGCAGGTATTGGCTGCCTTGAAAAGGCTGCAATATCCATGAAGAAATCATCAAGCTGTAAGAATTCTTTTCAGTGATTTAGTCTCTGCAGTCGTTCACATAAAAATAATCAAATTCTGAAGCACTTTTACAAGCCAAAGTCAAATAGGAATTTTTTTTACTCATATCAGAACAGGGATATAGAGCATGAGGCCACCACACTTCTCTGATTTTACTATTTTGAAAATGATCAAAACGGAACCATCTCTACACTAGTATTTGTAACTAATCATTGGGTTTATGGAGCATGTTAACAAAAACTTCCATAATGATTTTCCTAGCATTTTCATTTACAAATCCTTTATGAAACATACAGATGCTCTACCAGAAGAGATGAATATTTACCCAGCACAAAATAGAATCACAAAGGATACAATAAAACCCGACTTAGGTCAATTCGATCAGACTGATCTGGATCAAACAGTATTGACTTTATGTCATCAAGGTATGACTAACAAATTGTATTACTTTACACTTTTCATCACTAGGCTACTGGGGTGGGAGAACAGCATGTATCGGTCACATATTCTCCTACAAAACAGGCATATTGGTGCATCACAAGCTGATGGGCTGACATAACCCCAACCTGCTTCATTAATGTGTATAACCACAGCTCCTTGTTTCAGACAGAGAAACCTTCTTTATCCTTTTTGACATGTTTGTTTACATGTTAGTTCACAACTGAATATGTCTTCCTGAGAGAAGCATTGGTTTGTTACAAGGCTTCAAACATTTTCTCTGGGGGGAAGCTTTTAGGTTGGATTAGAGATTGTTTTACAACAGCACAGTGGATTGGTGACGAGCAATGTGGCCCCACAGCGCAAGGCATCCTGAGTTTCAACCATAATCTGTCCAGGGTAGACCCCCACCTCTCAACCACTGCATGGCAGGATTCGACTCTACCCTCCCAAGCTTTTAGAAAATTAAAGTTCATTAAGAGTATTTGTCCAAACTGAATATATTTTTTATGCTTTGAAATTGTTTGATTGGTAACATCAAAGCTTATATCAGCTCGGCTGTAAATACAAATAAACTGGATAGATGGATTGTATGGCAGGGCGTGCTCGCTGCTTTTAAAATATTTAAGTACAGTTCATGGTTCATTCATGGACAGCATTTGAGTGAAAATTCCAAGATTTTGAAGTTATGAAAAAAAGAAAAAAAACATTTCAGATATGAAAGGGTTGTGTGAAGTATCTGTCAGTTATTTGGAGGAGAACGGCAGCTCATGCAGATAATTTGGAGGTACGATGGTGCACAGTTTAAATAAAGAAAAAAATAATATGAATCTTTTGAAAATATGCTTCACATACAATGACTCTCTTTGTGAGTAACTTCAGACTTTTCTCACATAGTCTCTATTATAAAGCTGTTATTCATTTAATGGAAATAACTGCCAAAATAAAAGCTTTGTGAGTTTTTTTTTGTAGTACTGGCATTCAATTTTTGATTTTTTTTTTCAAAATAATACTTTGCAGGGCCATACAGGGAATCAGGGCCATGTCATATTGTGTAGTGCTAAAGTGGCTTACTCTCACAATTCAATACATTCAACACTGCCAACCCCAAGTGTTGATTATTAATTCACAGAATAGGTTTGGTGGAGTGACGACTGTGTAACAGGTCAGAGTGCCATGATTTGGCAACGGCTCCAGTTAACTGCAAAAATACTTCTGGGTCAAGCTGCAGATAACAGCGAGCATCAGCCAAACGTAAATCAGCTCCCAAGTTTCACGGTCCAGTTCATCAGCTCTGGTTGTGTTCATTATCCTTCAGATGAAGTGACTGAAGCACAATGACTAACACAAGTATCACTGTTGAGTCTGAGGTATGTCTTAGGCAACTACATATTGCGTAACCTAGATGTGAACTTTTTGACCTCTCATATCCTCAGCACTGGATCTAGAACAGACCATCTCTTTCTACCCACAGGCGGCTTTCATACTGTACATGTAGGCTTTGTTGTTGTCTTCTACAGCATTTGCAGAAGGTTTTTTTTTCTTTATTTTCAGTTTCACTGTGGTTTTGATAGGAAAACACTGCAATACGTACTGCAATATATATAGATATTATATATATTTATAGATATTAAATTGGGTGATCTGCAGGTTGAAAGACATTTATAAGACGAGAAATGTTGGGGTTAAAATTAGGATAAAGGTTGTCCAATTAAACTTTGTGAGGCGCCTAGGATATACATATGGTTACATATACCGTATGTCTCATTCCAACATCACTTACATGAGTATATTCCGAAGTAAACCAGGTCCAAACTACATGTAGAAATATATGACTGAAGTGCTACTGGAGCAGCAGTTATTTGTAACTGATCTAAGCTATCTTCATGAGGTGTGTACTCTGCAGCCTCAAGGTGTCTTTAGAGTGAGCATGACTCAAAAATTCAAGTTGACGCAAATGTGTACCAAGCTGATGGAAAGATGCAAGAAGGATGAGAACCAGTTCAGAGTGAAAGTATTATCTGAAGCTGTAGTATAACTCCATTTTATGAATGTTTGGAGACTGCACGAAAGGAGAGAGGAAGTGGGGAAACACTTCGCCTGTTGTTAGCTATAGAAACCAATTATACCGTTACCTAGATTGGCTATTTGTGACTAAACAAAGTGCAGAATTGCAAGAACCATCCAGCCATCAAATATGTGAAAATGATGCAAGAAAAAAATGTCACAGGTCACATGCATTCCAAACCACAACAAAATTGTATACACATACACACATAGGCTAGCAGCGATATTTGATAATAATGAAAATTGGCACAATATTGGATAATATCGGAATATTTCCTGATATATAGAATTTTTTTCTTTTTTTTTTTGCAGTGTGCACAGTCTTCCTTGCTGTCGAGTCTGACCCTCATTTCACTGTTTTGCTTACTGTACATTGTGGCGCATTATGTGACAAATAAAACTTTGAAATGCTGTTAAGTGGCAGCATCGCATATGATTGAATTAAACACTAATAGTACAGGACACCAAGTGCAGTATTTTTATTCAGAATATTTACCAACAAATCTCAGAGAGGAAACATATTTACTCAACAGGAGACCTCTGCCAGACACTGTGGAGCTGTTATAAGAAAAGTCTCACTTGGAAGACTTAACTCATAAGAACCATTTCATAATTCCTTTCAAAAAGTCAACGCTAAGCTAATGGAGCTTTTTGTGCTTCGTTGATCCTGTTGACAACAACATGATACTTTCTGGAGGTCTGAGGTAAGGTTAATGTAGTGAGGCGAGCAGCAGGAGAAATGCTAGAAAATACGAGTCTGCAAGAAGGAGGGGTGATACCTGCGCTGTCCTAAGAACGGCACGAGTGGCCATCATGGCTGCCACCGCCCTTCCCAGCGCACCCAGCAAACAGCATTAGAGAGAGTAAAGCAGAATGCCAAACCAAGCCAAGCCTGAACACACATATTCAAATAAATTTTACATTACACACCCGAACACACACTATCAAATTTTGAATACAGTGTATGAACACTCTCCTCCTCTCTTTGCAACAATCTGAATTCTGCTGTTGATTCTTAACGCACCCATTGGGGTAATGACACTGAAATTACTTCTTCACTGACTGTATTCAAGACACTGAATCAAAAGAGTGTGGATTATTTCTTCTCTAGAAAGTAGCACCAATGATGTTCACGGGAAGATCTGTGGATTAGTTTGAGCAACTGTGACATTGTTTCTAGGAGATGCTGCTGTGGATTTTTTTTTTTATTAAAATGTCATTAAAAAAGGTCCACACTTACTAAACTGATCCAAAGACGTTTATATGTTTTATTAGCCTATAACGTCTTGCCTCATCAAGCCCTCAATGTTGAGTTGATTCAATAGGACGATACAAAAGATGAGACCAGTCAAATGTATTAGAACTACAACATCAGACAAGTCATCATGGATGTAGAACCACAGACAAACTGCTCGTTGATTGTGCAAAGCAAACCAACAAACTGAATCCAAGTGTCAACCACTGTCAATCAACCGCAGACCAAACAGATGATGTTGTATAAACCTACACCATCAATCAGACTGAACTGTCACTTTGTTCCACTACCTTCACACTGGTAATTTTCGGTTTGGGAGGGGTTGTTATTTTTCTCCTAACCAATCAGTAGCGTGTGATGTATCTCTTTTGTCAACGTTTACTGCAATAGAGGTTTGCTAGGAACAGTTAACGTTTATAAATAAATATGCAAGTGCTGTTAAGTCTGATAGGTCAACTTATCAGCTGTACAGCTGAATCAATCTCATGTGTGATTTCTGCTATTTTCATGGCAATTTTTCCATTTCCATTTCTCTGGCTCTGTCCTGTTATTAATCCTACAGGTCTGAAAAACCTATTTAAAATAAAAAAAAAAAAGTATACATTTATATCCATAAGCTGCTGCACAAAGCATGCTAGGGACTAATATGGTTATATGTAAATAACCTTTTTTTTTTTTTTTTGACTATTCGCAGAAGTCACTAGTTGTGCTTCGAATACCACATACACATTTCTATTCACCTCCACTGTACTGGGCTAGTAGCAGAAACCTCAGACTGCAAAGAGAACTAATGATCTTAATGGCTTGATATCACCAGGGGTAAAATGGTAATTCAACCATGTGGTTTTAGAGTTGCTGTTTTGATTATCCATTATCAGCCAGACCAGGAAGGGAAAAGGTTAATGCTATTAATTGCAGCCCGTTAGATATTCTTACAGTAAAAGAAAGCAAACACACCTGCTCCTTTAACAAGCCTCTGTGATAAGGTAGAAGTGTCTGTGTTTATGCAGTGGAAGAAATATTATGAATAATTGGGGAGTTGACGCACTGAATTCCTCCAGCATTAATCGAGCCTCTGAAATATCTGATATTAGCTTCGCATGAATCATTGTTAATTCCCATGAATCCATTACTGTTCCATGTGCAACTAAAAATAGAGTCCTGATAAATCAATGGGGACACTCGAGAGTGAAGACGGGGGTTGGTGCTGCTTGCTTCTGAAGCTTCTCTTTTCTGTACAGCACTATGCCCTTGCTTCTCATCAGTAATTATTCTCCATAATTCACTCATAGATTTCTGCGTTACAACCAATGAGGAGAAGGTACAACAGACATTGAAATGTAAGAGCGCTTCAGCCCCGGCTCCTCCAAACCGACTGTGCATGCCTCACAATTCGAATTGGTCAAGGTCCTTTGATGGTGCAAAACACTCGCAGTATCCTTGACTTGAATATTTTTTTGTAATGACAGTGACCTATTCCTTGTTTACACCAACAATGACAGGGCATTTTTGCCAGTTTCCTTCTGAGTTGAAAGGAAGCCTAATCCATTTGAAATGGCGTGGCGATCCTCTGTACCGATTGCATTCGTCACAGCTCAGCAAGTGTGCTGCTATATGTGGAGACACCGACCCTCCCGGACCTGCCCTCTTCTCTCCTGCACCGAAAGCCTTCACAGACGATGGCCATTGCATGGCCTCACTCATGCACTGGGTGCAAGGGCAGACAGGTTCATCTGCACACAATCACAACGGACGGCCACATCCCATTCCAATTGTATTTCCGCTCACGGGGGGGAAAAGATCCCGTGGTGCATATTACTGTGGCTGAGACAAATTTAGCCGAAATGGAAGGGGAGATGGAAAAGGCTCACCTCTTACACTAATCTGGGCAAACGACAGAGCGCCGGCTTCGTACAACAACATCCCCACCGAAAAATGGTTTCTCGATGACAGAGCCGCCCTGCCTGTCTCTGACAGAAGACAGTGAATTAATTAAGATAATAAATTGCACATGTCGTATTTGTCATCTTTTCAATCTTTAGTTAATGAGGCGGAACACGTGCAAGGGTGTGTTTCTCAGTAAAAGTTGTCTTGTTATACCTTTTAAATAAAAAAAAAAAAAACTGAGTGATACTCAATGCTGACTGATATTTAATATATGTCATGTATACATTCATGCTTCCCAGTCCTGTGTGGATTCACAGACAGACATGAATGCAAATGAGGCTGAAAAGGAGGAGCGAGAGCAAGAGGCAGAGTGAGCTCCTCAGAAGTCTGCATATCTGATAGCAAAAAGCCCTGATTAGAATTTTGTCATGCCACAATTTACAAATTAAAATGAATTAGATCTTCCATGCCCTGACCTCCATTAAAAACACTTCATTGTTGATGAGGCATGATAGCATCTGCTATTGATTGGAGGAGCATCAGTATGGCCAATCCTGTCTCTTCAGGAGGAGGTCATCCGAAGCAATTTAGGCATATTGAGAGATTGATCAGGGCTACGGAGCTGCCACTTGGGCCCACTCAAGGCATAAAAGTCTGAGGTATGACGCAGCCACTCCCTGCTGCTCTGTGGGGGAGCGTCTCAAATCTAAATGCTAATGGTTTCTTTAAGAGCCTGGCTGCCCTTTAACCACTACAGTCAGACGTGAAGGATGGCTCTCAGTGTTTCGACAGCTCCGTCTTGTTTTGACCCCTCCCAGTCTCCTCCTACAACACCACAATCAAGAACCCATTCTCTGGATTCAAAATCAAATGTGAGGAAAATCACTGTGTACATGCAACAGTAATACAATAGGCTCTGTTCGATGTGTTACCGACCATCCTGGTGCTTTTACCTTTCCTGGCTTGAATTCTTTCACAAGGTCCATTCAATATCTCTTGAGGAGTTTTTGGATGGATGGCTTGGCATGAGATTTGTTCTTTTCTGTGCAAAGTCTTCACTGGATTCAATGGTAAGAAAAATAGACTTTTCACCGACAGTAAAGCCCAATTACACAAACTTGAATGAAACGACTTCCACAAGTGACACAGCTATTGCTCACCGTTTTGTTCTAACACCCAAAAGGAAAATGTACCTTACATCCTAAAACCCAGTATAGATGTACTGAGGGAATGATGTATGAGATGTAATCGATACAATTTATAAATTACTTACCAAAACTCTAACTGTAATGTTTGAAAGTAAAAAGGTTTAGAAGCAGTTTCATTGTATAAAAAAAAAAAAAACATTTTATAGCCACTGAATTTTGGTCACACACAGGAGGTTTAAGCCAGAAAACTGAAATGCTTAAGTTTTATGTGAGAGCAAACACATCAGCAAGGGCTAACTATGTCTAGCCCTTTGGAGGATTACAATTTCACTTTAAATATCATTGTCAATGCAACAAATAAATCGTGTCAGACAGGACCCCACAGGAATATGGGAAACCGTTCGGTTACCTGTGCAACCTTGGTCTCTGAAGTGTAGCAAAGGTTATGTGCCTTTTACCGAATGCTGTCGAGGACACGCATGAGCAACAATAGGAATTGTTCAGGTACAATGAATATGTGGATTCAGCTTTTTTTTTCTTCCTTTTTTTGCAAACTGGTTCAATTTAAAAATATACAGCCGGTGATAAAAATATGTCATTTAAAAAGAAATGACATTTTAAGGGAGGGACCAGTAGACATGAGCTTCATCTGGAGATAATGTGCAGTTTTATGCTCTATATCATATTTACTGTTTCTCTCATTGGGTTGTAGGGAAATTGTATTTCCACTCACTTAGACGGGTTTTGTACCGTGATCCTCCACCAAACAGCTGAAGAGTTAACTGCTGCACGCTGCTTCTGAGGGTTGAGTGGTTTAGTCAGCTATTAAAGGTCTAACATAGTGCCTCTAGAGGTGAGAGGAGGGTAATACTAAGAGTTGTGGAAGCATGGGCACCCAGAGAGGCTTCCTGTATGTCATGAGGGACCATGGAAATGTGACCAGTGAACCTACAATTTACACCAAATTGACAATTTGCAGGGATTTCCTCACATTTTTGATCTCACTTTCTCTTTTCACCTCTATCTTAACCGGCATACTTTTGCAGTACCTGCTGCAAGTACATCAAAGGCACACTGCGCAACTGTATTATACGTCTATTGTGCCTGAATTCACAACATTGTGGGCTTCACCATGGTAACGGAGATCAGAAGGCGAAGGTCATGCAAAGAGTTGGTAGAGGTGTCGCTCGGCGAGGGCAGGGTGGGGGCGGAAAAAGCCTCCACATGGGCCTTTTTTCCATACACTGAGCATGCTCGTCATCCCCTGTCCTCCAGCAGCTCCCTGCAAGGTTAGTGAGAGTCAATAAGCCTTCCGCAAAGGTTAAGGAGACCTATAAGAAAGATATTATGCAAACAGTGATCTCTCTGGATCCAGCAAAACCACAAATAGAGTGGCATAACCATCTTTGTTCATTTTCCATCTGAAAGTGAATCACAGAAAGGTGCTCCCTTTTTTCTGCATGACTGGCTTATGAATTCAATATGAGCTATCTATACACTTTGACATGGAGTACTGTTTGAATACAAAAAGCGAAAGAGGGCATATCAAATGGCATGAACTGGCAGTTTCATACGAAGAATAATCATTATTTGTAAGTCCACCTTCAAGGAAATTGAGATTTGTCTTCAGATTTGAAAATGCAGTGGGTTGATGGATTCCTTTATCATTAACCAGTGGCTTATTAGTTCCTCTAGGTACTGACAGACCTGGCTTCAAACTCACTTTGAACAGTTACTAAGCATGGAGGAGATGCAGCTGCTCAGGAGAAAACACACTCACACTCACTCACAGTTAAAGAGCCTTGGCTGCTGGGTTATTTGCACAAACAGAGAGGAGGATAAATAAGATAATGTTCTCCATCTTAGATTTATTGTCCTGTAAATGTCAGAGGATTAATTAACAAATTTTAATACTGTAAGTCATATTCACTGTGAAGATGGTGATCATTATGAACGCTGCTCAAGGTAACCTTAAAACCAACAGGAGTCATGCCAAACCCAGACTGGCAGAAACTCCATCAACCTTTCATCCCCTGATGTTAAACTACAACCGAGAATTACAGTCAGTGTTCTCACTTAAAAACTATTAAAATATCCAAAAGATACTTCACCTGCAGCACACGCTCAATCAACAACTACTGAGCTTCAAAGAACTAGTAGGTGTCCAAGATCTGACCCAGATGAACTATTTCAACACAAATAGTTGTATTTTGTCTCTCTGTGCTGTGTGTCTGTCTGACACCAGGGGCCATATTACAGAAACTGACTTGCAGATCTTACCTTAACTGTGATAACCATGGTACTAAGGGTTGGGACATGATTTAGGAAAAAAATCCATTCCATATGAATAGTTCCTGAGTAAATGATCCTATCTTAACTTAAAACAGGAGAAGTGTATTACGCCAGCTTCCTAACTTCCCAAAATCTTAAAATAAACTGACCTCACTTTAGGATAACTGTTCACTTAGCTTAGGTAACATGCTTCATCTACATGGCTGCTCTTTTATTGCTTTTACACAGCCAGCAAAAACATCAACACACAGAACTTACTCGCCGTGAGGCTCATGTTAGACTCTAACGACGTGGCGCAGCTTGATGACAAAATGCTTGTTAGTAGATTCAGGCTGCCCCGGGTCATGATCCGGTGACATGGGGCTCTCCTGGTTGTGGTGCAACTGACAAATGCGCTTTTTGTTTATGTTAAAGGAGATTTTCAGAGTGAAGTGGCCATTTTTCTTGCACGTTTCAATGAGAAATCTATTGGGTTACAAAAATACCTCCGCGACACTAGATGAGAAAAGCAGCGTCGGTTGCTAGGTAACAGACATAAAAGTTGATGACTGATGTTGGATTGAGTATTTAGGATTTCCTAATCTGAGATAAAATAGGATTCCTAAAGTTGGTTAAGATTTGCTTCTGTAATACCAATTTGGGAAAAATCCTCTCTTATACTCTTCCTATATTAAGACTTAAGATAGGAAGTTTCTGTAATAAAGCCGCAGCTCTGATTGGCTCGCTTACTCCTCTAGTTTTTGGGAAATATGGTCCAGTTACTTTCTCTATTACAGGCTCCTACCCCTCAAAGGAAAAGATGTCGTTTAAAGGAAGTCTCATAAATTCCAGTACGAGACGTAAAGCTCTATTTGTGTGGCTTGAATAGATTCCTTAAAAAAACTTTATTGGCTTATGTCCTTTGAAAGCCAGTATGTGTATGAGCTATGAGATTTGTCTCAGAAAAAACAGAAAACCTTTCATGTATCTCTATAGCTTTTTCAATCACTCCGATTTATCTTGTGACACCCCTGGCTGCTCCAGACCTTCAGGCTGGGACCCACTGTCCTGGAACACACCATGTCCCTTTTAAGCATGTTAGAAAATAAATAAATAAATAAATTGAAACTGTCAGTTCGCTGAAAATAGACAAATAATGCGTACATTTGGCTTCAGTAACTTCAAATGTACAAAGCAAAGCTCAGTAATTCTATGAAATCTCCAACAACCATGTGGAGTACAAAGATGTCTCACAGTTTCTGCACAGATTACACATGTACTTCAGCTGCCGAGACACTGGAGGTAATCCAGGGAAACTTTGTGAGTGGAAAAGCTTTTTGGTCTCCATATCTCTGTGATGGAATTATGTGTACCAAAATTAGAGCGCAAATTTGAATCAAACCTCTAAGCGAGATCTGTGGGTTCTTGGCAGTGAAGGGGGAACACAACAGGATTCTCGCACATATGCCATGCACATCCGCGAGAAGCTCAGCAGGCTGCCAGCACCAAAGTGTTCATCACTCTCCACCCACTCCTTTTCATAACACAGAGCAAGGAAAAAAAAAAAAATCCCCTCAGCATCGGAGTGAGCCCAACCAATCAGTGGTGACGATCAAAAAGCAGACGTTCAAGGAGAATGAAATGCCCCCATTGATTGGCCGCACTGCTTTGGTCCTCCCAGCACAGTCCTCCAATCGATACCTGAGAGATAAGCAGCCGTCAGCTACTGACATTTGTGATGTATAACCGCCGCTGCTGCACGGCGAGTGATGACCTCTGACCGTCTTGGGCAAAACTAACCAGAGAAACTCGAGCTGGCGCGCCAAGGATACGGCGGGACCAACCGACAAACACGAGCTCCTACGCATCAAAATGGCCATCAAGCCACCAGCTGGTAAACCAAGCTGCCCTTTATTCATGTTAGTCATCTCCTACATAATCTGACCCTCCTCTTTTGATTAGGTGACATCCCCACCTGTGCACCGGCTAATCAGCTGGGGTTAACGCTTTGGAAGGTGAGAGTAAAGCGTAACACGGCAACGAGGATAAATTACCTGAAAAGGAACCGCTGTTATCGCTGTGTTTGTTTTTCAAAAGACAATAATGAAATAAATAAATGAAAAAAAAATGGTTCAGAGAAAATGAAATGATGCCGTGGCGATGTTTTGTGAAATTGTGCTGTCAAACGTTTCTCCTTTCTAATTTCCTGGAGCGCAGATGATGGAGCATGTGTGCTGACAGCTGAATCAGATAAAAAAAAAAAAAAAAAAAGGGAAAACGAAGGACTCCACTTTTTCCACCACGCGGGCATTTTTAAACGACATTTATAAATATAATAATAAAACAATTAGTCTATGGCAAATGACAATTGACAGATGCCATGACCTTGCGTGCACTGTACTTTTTTTTTGTACTCTGGTCATTTATTAAAGTGTCATGGCTGACAGGCACAGACATAAATACAAAACACTGCGATTGGGGAACAAAAGAAGGAAACTCAGTCTAATGTTTATTTACCAGGACGATGTTATTTAAATTGTGCTTGCCTATACTTTATGGAAGTAGATAGAAGCCTCTGAAGATATTCAGATCAACTCACAGCCTCAAAATCTATTGAATTTCTTATGATGCATTGACTCTTCAACAACTGTTGAAGCTGCTACTCTGTTTAGAAACTTGCAAAGGTCTCAGAGCAAGAAATCCTCTGTGTGTGTCTGTGTGTGTGTGTCTGTACGTTTGATGGGACCGTCCCAGCACAACTGTCACTTCGCTCCCCTGTTACAGGTGCTCCACACAGGGGAGCTGGCAGCTCTGACGGACGCCTCCTCCTAGGGATTTATGGGAAATGACAGCTCCCGCTAAATAAAGCCGAAGTGGCCGGGGACGGGAAGACAACGGAAGTTCCAAACCACGAGCGCAGAGGGCTGACACTAGCTGAAATTTATTTCCTCCACTGCTGCCTGGCAATTTAGTTGGAAATGTGCTATTCATACTTTTGGGCCTAGAGAGAGAGAGAGAGAGAGAGAGAGAGAGAGAGAGAGGGAGAGAGGAGAAAGCCCCACCCTTAATCTACTTCCTCTGTTTGGGGTAATGGTCTATGAGGTCTTTCTGCCAGCGAAAATCACATTTCTTACATGGCTGACTCTTGATGAATTATTTCACATTTCACTTACTTACCTTTTTAAAAGTTAATCTACATCAATAACGTTAAAGGAAAATTTCACAGTTACAAATGAACAGTTCCCCTTATTCAAACTCGAAAGGTGTGGAGCGTTTGGCTGCTTAAAAAGTCCATTTCAAACTTCATCATTTAACCGTTCGACAGCATATCTGAATGCACACGGGCCGGGCCAGCGTTCTGATTTTCTATGTATATAAATATGGACCATCTTTAATTGAGCAGAAACTGCTGTGGAGAACAGTGCTGAACTAATACTGAGGCTGAAATATCATTACACTGATGGAAGCTGGGCTCTCTGACTTTTATTGGCAGCTCGCGAGCTAAATGTGTGGTTCAATTCAGAGGCGGCCATAGCTGCAGAGGCAAAGTAATCGACTTTGGGACAAAATGGTGTGGAAAATGACGTGTAGGCCTTTGCCTAAAGCCAACCTCGTACGGGCAGAAATCTATCAGTCAGGTGCACACCAACATTGGCATTTTCACAAATGTGATTTAGTCGACGATACTGGAGAGTTGGTGTGCTGGACCAGTGCTTCTGGTGAAAGAAAACTCCTATTTCAAGCCATGCAATCTGCTGCTCCTGCTGCTGAAACTGTCAGTGCATTTGGTTCAGCTTGAACTCTGTCATGTTCAGATAAAACAATGTTTTACATATGAAACCCTGCAGCGGATCAGTGCAAATTTAGGTCAAAGTATCCTGAACCTTGTGAGCATTTCACTCTGAATTCTAAAATCTCTCTATCTGCCTCATTCAAATCAATTCTTTCCCAGCGTGCAGAAAATCATTCCTTTGTTTTGAGATGAACACAAGATTCGCTGCTATTCCGCGCTACTGTGCAGAGTATTTTTGGCTCAGCGCTGCCAAAGTTTGGACACAGCCATTTATAATTCTCTCGCAAGGAAAGCAGCTTGCTTCTTTTTCCAAACACACTCCATGGGATGCAGACTGCTCCATGCTGTCATGTGGTCTGCTCGCAGAATCACGTTATTTTTAAGCAGCTACAGCTTTAGCGAGCACCACAGCCAAAAGGGCCTCGACCAGTAAACCAAACATTAATCATCACAATACGACACAATTAAACAGCAATTATGTAAAAGACCTTTTTGCTTTGGGAGTGTCTCAACTGTTACATCAGCTTCTAAACCTCAGATTCAGAGTGTGTCTCTCCCAGCAGCAAGCCTGGAGGAGCAACAGTCACACCCACACACTTGTGCATACACACTCATACACTTGCAGAGCCACAGAGCAGATCAAGTGTGCCTGGAGAGCTCTATAGAGAGGCCAGTTTTCCTCATTAGACTGTGTGTGCACCACTCTCCAAAAAACCCCTCACTCTAATCACTGTCACCAGACCTCGGCTGAAAAACAGATAATTAATGCTGGGCCCTGCCTCAATCGGCTTCCATGCTAAACAGCTCTGTGTACATATGTGTGCGCATGTGTGTGGGTGTCCGCATGTTTGTCTATTTGGAGAATGTCGATGTAGGAGGCCCCCCAGGGACCATGGATGCTCAAGCCATCCACGGCAACGATTTCTCTCAGGCTCGCATTAGCTCTCAGAAGAACAATCGCACACCAGATAATGCACAAATTTATGGAGGAAATATCCCACTGTACAACAAAAGCTGTCTGCTGCTCCTACTTCAGGGCATCACCGGTTTTAGTCACTGGTTTTGTAGCGTCTTGCCCCTTCTTGCTCAAGCACTGCCCTTTTATTTCCCCTTCACCCATTCATTAAATGGAATGGACTTCTTAATCGTGTGCTTTGCAGAGCAGATTATTTATGTTCTTTTTACCTTCCTAAAGGCAGTTATTAATATCATAAATATTTGATGATACTTTGCGTGACCCTGCAGAAAATGACACAGAGAGGTAATGAAGGTTAACGCTGGGGGTACAGACTGATTAAATGGCGAGTGAGTGGCAGAGGCCCACGCAGGGCTGCTATAAACTTTCCAATAAAATGGACTAAACTCTGCTCACTGAGCAATCTAGCTACAGGACTGGACAACTGTAACAAGGTAATTTACACAAACACATTTTTCTTTTAACCCCCGGTGATATATGAGTAAATACTTTTGGTTTATTCGCCCATGTTTTAAGATATCTATCACACTCTCTCTACCCCGAAACCACTGAGATGAATGGGATTTCATGTGTGGTGCTCACAGCATTTAAAAAAGGACATTTCAAGAACTCAACAGCAACCAGAAAAAAAAAAGGAGTCCTGGTTAGTCAGGACAATCCAAAGACATCACCGGTGACAGCTCAAATGATTAGTTGAAAAATTGATTAGTTGATTCACAGTAAATGAAACGGTAACTACCTCTAGTAATTGACTGATTGTTTAAATAGAAAACATGGAAAAGATATGGATTGGTTTGGTTTTTCTGTTTTGTATTTTATGTATCATTTTCATTTATTTCCTCTTTTTTGGATGCTGGTTTTATTTACTTCATTGGTCCTCATTTGCTTCTGTATTATCTTTTTTTATTTCAGATTCATTAATTTTGGTTACAGTTGGGTCTTACAGAAGTTTGGATAGAAAAGACCAATAAGCCATCATATTGTTTGAATGGACTGTGAAGTAACACAATCAAAAATGTGACTCTAACGTGACTTTTCCAAGTCTTCTATGGCAGTAAATCGAATATCTTCGGGTTTTGGACTGTTGGTCGACAGAATAAGACATGTTGAAGGCAAAATGAGTCACTGATTAACTATAAAAACAATCAGTACATTGATTGATAATTAAAATAATTCATTAATCAGAAAAAATAACCAGAACATAACATCTTTTAAGAACCAGTGTTGAGTCCTTAATTGTATTGTGTTTCAATGTTTTGAGTGCCACAGACAAAATTCCATTTACCTCCATTGTACTGGTTTGGTGACAGAAATCCAGAGAGAGAGGGAGAGAGAGATATCTCAAAATCCAGACAAATAAAACCACAACTATCTGCATGGATAGATAACACTAAAGGTAAATGAGAAAATGTGTTGTGAACTGACCCTTAAAACATGCTGTCAATGTAGAAGCTATTTTGTGAGATAAAAACTTATGTCTTTGTTGATACGTATACCTTCCAGAGCCTTGTAATTGGAGTCATATGGTAATCCTCCTGTATTTTGTCAGCAGCACTTTGCCCTGCAATTACCATCATTCTCACAGAGGTTTTTGAGGAGAGGCTATCCTTCCCAGGCTCACTCAACAAATCAATTCTGCTTTTTGGCTTTCCACCAACAGAAGGAGAAAAAAAAAAAGTATCTTCAATATTTGCTACACATGTCCTTCATCACTGAATCGGGGTATTCATGAGTTTTGAATAGGCTGTGTATTCCATTGTCTAAGGATGCCAGCAAAAGCAAACAGCCCCACAAAGCGCCAATTACAGCATCAACTTTTTCTACATTGGAACACAAGTAGCACTGCCTTTGTGTCAAGACTGGAGAACATATGATGGGTTTGCAATTGTAATCAGCATTGTTTAAATGGTAACAAGTTGGCAAATTAGTAAATTCCGCCACTCATTTATTTAAGATGTGCAATTACTGGCATCCAATACCCCAAAGTCAGGTGGAGATTTCCTGAAAATAAATGACAACACCCATGAGAGGCTCAAACTGTCTCTTCCAGTAGACCATAATTTAATCAGCAAAGTATCTGAATATTTAAAGTGCTCCAGCATACAACATTTATCAACTCTCCGAATATGTCTTTCTTTATACATTCAGACATGGCTGAATACCTCAACAAAATGGGTCCAAGCTGACATAATTTGACCTTGTCAGGAGCTGCCCCCCCCCCCCCTGTTTCCTTGTGCATGCAGTGTAATTGAGCCTTCGGGGAGAGTGGAAAGACTATCTGGCCCTCGCCTTGTAAGGATCTGTATTGATGATCGGGACTGGTTACCAACCATCTAATCAATAAGTGCAGATACACGAGCAGATAGTAAAAAAAAAACTATAGGATGACAGTAACTTATCTCGCATTCACAAGTGGTTTAATAAGTGCAAAGATCACAGACTTACATTAACAGCACCTCTGGGCTAAACGCTTCGCAGTGAAAGATATGTGTAATTAAATATGTTTCCTAGCATAAAAAGGCTATTAACTTTCCTTGAATATATTTCTCAACAATGAAATATACAACGTGGGGGATGATAAATTTGAATCGACGGTCAGTGACCAAGTCAGAAGCAGACGAGCTTTCTGCATTTAAATTACATGAATTTTCTATGAAAGCCACAGGCAAATCCAAAATGAAAGTTGCATTAATTGAGAGAGTTTAAATTACTTTTTGTGATGTAGCTTTTGTAATCTTCTTGTGCAACGAAAATCATAGCTTTGATGGTGGTTATAGGTGATGAATGGTAAGTGAAGCTACACTTTCTTATGTAGAAAACTAAATCAGTTTGCCTTTTAACTCTAAACTAATCAGGCTTTTCCAATAATCCTTGCATGGGAAAAAAGGGGGCAACTACAGAGGAGGAAAGGATAGATAATTGTCTTGTTTACCTTGATTTAACATTGTGTGTCTGTCTGTGTGTGTGTGTGTCTGTCTCTGTGTGTGTGTGTGTGTGTTAAACCACAAAGGTTCAGTAAACTTGCCAAGGCCAGACAGAGGAAGAAGTGAGTCTCAGGCTTTTTCATTCACTTTTGCTGACACATCGGCAACCAGAGGCTCGTTGGGCCTCGAGAGCCACTGATGTGTCACTTCACATTTCTAACAGCGAAAATCAATCCCTCATTTAGATTCAGCAACATGGAAAACATAAAAAAACATCACCTACAGCAGCTCCGGCGTGCAAGAAAATCATTAGGATCATAAATTAACAATAAAGACATGAAAAACTAAATAATGTCAAGGAAAAGAGCAAAAACTGCTAAAAGGAGGAGTATTGTGAATCCAGTTTTAAGCAACAACAAGTGCTGTGGTGCATGTGATTAGTGTTAAATCACATCATAAAAATGCAAATACTGCAGTTCTCACTGCAGGAGTTTCTGGTCCAACAACAAATCTAATATACTGCAGGATGTTTAACATATATACCTTTTCATTTTCTACATTTGCTCATCAGATTGTCAAAGCAAAGTGAGGCGCCCGCCGCACAATATCCTGGGCCTCACAATGTAATATAACCTGGATTGTAACGGTTGCAATGTGATGCAGCTGTGGCATTAGGGCCAATGGGAGCTCTTTAAATGAGAGAGTGGCCGTAAACACCACGTCTACTTTCTCCCATCGCCGGCATTACTAGCGGAGCTGATGACAAGTGCCGAGCAGCCCTCTAGTGCCTTTAATACAGCGAGAGCATTCTCCAGGGGAAATGCAATCTGTGTCCTCTGTACAGCTCCACTGTCTGCACTTCCCCGCATGTGAGCCACTATCATATTATACTCCCCGCTCTCGAAATGGGAGAAGGAAATAGGAAATCGCTTCGGCCAGAGATGAACCAGGAACATAATCAAAAAATAGTGTGGCGCAAACGGCGCAGATCAGCCCGGCATGCAGACCTCCCCTGGCTGAGCGCTAAACAATAAGCAGTGGGGATTGCTTGGGATTCTTGTGCCGTTGAGAAGAAAGTACGCCCCCTTTTTTCACCCCGCAGGCAACTATTGGCTTATAGCAGCTTATACGTTCAAGATGGGAGATAAGAACAGGGACGCTTCCCTCATGTGGTGATCCAGCATGCCTGTACTGACAATAAAAGCTGCAGATCTGCGCAGACAAAAGAAGCTCACAACATGAGGCGGAGTGTGTGAAACATTATTCAGTTGACCTTGCATATTGCCGGGGTGATTTTTCATCTGAGCCAAACAAAGAATGAGAAAATTTTTTTTTTTTAAAAAGCACTGCTGGCTGCTGGCAAGAAGCAGAAAAGTGAATCCATTAAAGTGGGGACAAATGTCACAAATGCATTGCAAAGTATCAAACACACTTTTGCTGGTTTGTTTTTGTTTGCATTTCGTTCACTTCCATGGATACAGGACAAAGCTGAATGCAAACAGGAGACATAAAGAGACCCACTACACTTGTCTAACAACACAACCCTGCACTTGTTTGACTGTTATGTTGCCTGCCTGCAAACGACAAAGACACTTGAACAGAGGGTGGACGCTGAGTACGGTTTAGGATCTGTGTGTGGAGTCAAGTCACTGTGTGTGTTTGAAGTAAATGTGCCGGACACGTGTGCGTTTGTGTGTGACAGACGAGGTGTGTGTGACAGCGTTAAGCCTAAGTGAGAGGTGAAAGGACTGCTGTACTCACAGTTGTGCTCTTGTTTCCCTGTGGTCTGTCGGCGTGTCAGAGTTTCATCCTCTCAGCGTCTCTCCCTGGGCTGGGCTTCCTCTTCCTCTTCTGACCAAAAGGTGTGAGGTGGTGAAGGAGGAGGAGGAGGAGGAGGAGGAGGAGGAGGGAATGCACGGATTGAACGCAAAGGAATGAAAACCAGAGTGAGAGAGGGAGAAAGAAGAGGAGGAGGAGGGAGTGTGTGTGTGTGAGTGAGAGAGAAAGAGAGAGAGAGAGAGCGTGCTGAGGATGGAGGGAGGGCGAGCGGTGGCCTGCGATTGGCCTGTCAGTCCGGGAGAGGGAGCGTCAGTCTCGGCGGTGTCAGGGCGGCGGGCTGCCTGCGCCCCAGTCGGTCTGCCGGTGTCTCCGATTGAAACGCCTCAAGACTCAGTCGCGCGGATTCTTACGGCGCACAACGCACAGGCTCGCTGGCTGCCTCACGACTCACACACTCTGCATCCACATCACACACACACACACACACACACACACACACAGAGGGAGAGAGCGAGAGAGAGAGAGTGAGAGAGAGAGAGAGGAGGGAGGGATGATAGAGTGAGGCAGACAGATTCAGAGGGCCGATGACAGCTTCAAGCTGAAGCTTCTCCTTGGCTCCTCATCAATGACAGGTACTGAGGAACAAGAGACAGAGGGAGGCTCCCCCTCCCATTCACACGCCTCTACACGCACACACACACACACACACACACCCATGTACACACACAAATCACTCCTCCACATCCAACCACAACCCCACCCCACCACCACCACCACCACCTCCCCCCTCCCCTCCCCTCCCCATCTCAATTACCATAGCCGCGGCAGATGTATTGGGCTTGTCAGCTCTCAAGCAAGGCTGTGGAGGAGATGTGGGCTAACTTATCTCATCTAATTTAACCAAGCTATAATCAGACAACACTGTTCAGCTCATTTATGGTCGGACAGGATGGAGGGTTTTGGAGGTGGGGGGGGTGAGGGGGTGAGGGGGATATGGAGACAGACGCGCTGCAATTAGCTCATCCCAGGTCAGAGAACAGCAGCCTAAATGCTCAGATTAAAGACATTTGCTCTATAAAAACAACAATAAAAAAAACCCCAGTGTTAAATCCCTGCAGAAACGTGTTGAAAAACGGAAGATAAAAGAAAAACACAATTGAAGACCACCAGCAAGCAATGGGGTGCAATCCCTACTGGGCTTCAAAATGCTGTCAATACAGTTTGACTAATTTGAGTGAGCCAACACCCTAAACGTTCCGATTTTCAGATTCAGTTTGAACAAGAAGTGCTGTTGAGGATATTAAGCCTGACGTTTCTACAGTCAACGCCCAGTTTGCTGCCGAATGTCAAGCTCTGGTATTTTTTCCCCTCATTAACCGTCGTGCCCGGTCAACAGCGGACTCCACACAAAATCCCATGAATCCTATCTCCGTCCTCTTCACTCCACCAAATTCAATTAAAAAGAGAAATTGGCAATTAGATCACTGTTATGATCCTGTAACTATGATCTAATCTGTAATTCATTGGCTGGTGTTCCCCTGGGGTGGAGGTAGGGGGGGGGACTGCTTGATGGAGTGGCTCGGAGACTCCTTGGCATTCACCTCAGCTCAGGGCGGTGCACAAGGGCGCAGGTGGAGTCGTGGGACCCCGGTGCTACCGGAGGCCTCTATAGTGTCACCACTGGGGCCTCGGTTGGCCCGCGGCAAGAACACAACCTGTGACACACACTCATTTGTTTTGTTTTCATATGCATGAGAAGCTCGTCTCGCAGATTGCACGTGTAATATATGTGCGAGCATGCACAGGGACACACAGAGTAACAGCCGATGTGCAAAAGGCAGAAATGTACACAAACATTCGCTCCTCTCATGGGAGGAAAATTTTTACTCCTTAATTGAATTAAGTCAATTCCATTTGGTTAATGAAGGGGTGGGGGGTAGTTTGCCCTTTCACCAGCTTCGGGCTAACAATCACATTGAAGCACGGGGGCTGGGGGTGGTTTGAGGAGGGTGGGGTCACAATCTCTAGACTGGAACCAGTGTCTTGCCACCACCTTTGTGACTGGAGTCATGCTACCGGAGCAGTGCTACAGCTCCACCGTATGTGGACTGTCTGCAGCACTTAGCATCACCGCTCTGACCTGAAACAGCAGCCATGTTTGTGTGTTTGTTATTTAAAAATGCCTTGTTACCTGGCAACATTTAATACATTAAAGGCTTTTTTATCTTATCATTCCTCTCATGGTGCTTATATTTAGGCCAGGGATAAATGCAGTGTCCTTTATAGCAGACACGCACACCTACACAGACACAGAGCCAGTGGCAACAGGAGAGCAAACTGGCTATCATATATAGGTGCATGTGGGCTTGCGACACACACGCACAGGACCCCACACGCGCACGCACGCACGCACGCACGCACACACACACACACACACACACACCCAGGCATATGCACACAGGAACAGTGTGATTGCTCTGCTTCGCTCGTTTAGCACTTCTAAGGCAGAGATCCCCGGGGGCCACCCATCACATCCAGTTACTGTGGCACACAGACACGACCGGGCCCCACCTGGCTGCTCTCACCTCAATCTGTAGGAGGCAGGAGGCACTAGCACCATGTCGCTCTCTTTCTCACACACTAACACACACACACACACACACACTCACACACTCACACACACACACACACAACTCTCAATCAAAGAGATGGTCTCTCACTCACACACACACACACACACACACACACACACTGATATATTAATCTCTCTTATCAAAGATCACAAGGACTTTCCGCTTTACAGACTTTTACAAACTTCCCGTCACGGACGTAAACTTGTTACGAATTGCTTCCCCGTCCTAAATCACAAAAGTACATTGCTCGAACACGACTCTATCGAAGTCGCACTCAAGACTTTTCATGGGAAGTGTGAAGACGTTGGTGAATCCCCAGCCAGCAGCCCTGTAAGAGTAGACAGACTATTATCATTGTCACCCCAGCACCCGTTTTAACAAATTTTATGTAATTAACATAAAATGAGTAAAACATGTCAGCTAGAGAGTGCCAGTGAGAATAACAGATGGAATAAAGAGGAAATGGCTGCATTAACAGATCGTTTTCAAGAAGAGGACTAATGAGACAGAGCTGCTTTGACTGTTGAGTCACGCTGACGGCATCACGTGCTGAGATGAAGATGTAACGGCTCGCTCGGTGGGGGGGCTACCCCAGCAGATGCAAAAACAAAGACGGGAGGCAGATAACTGGAGTGGGAGTGTGTTGAGCGGGGTGAAAGTGGAGGGTAAAGGGGGTGGAGGAGGTCAGGTTGGTGATTAGTGATCTCCCATGCTGGTTGAGCCTGACTTGTCACAGGTTGACATGGGATGCAATTATAGAGGGGAAGTTTCCCAGGCCCCTCAGGCATGTGCCAGCCATGCTGTCAACACCAGCTGATGTGTGGGCTCTTGGCGCTGCCAAAGGTGTCACAGGCGCTTATGTGTGCTCAAAACTGCTACGCTCCCATGAAAATTGGCCTTAGCTTTCCCAGACACACTGGATGTCGGCGACCGTGCGCGTGCCTGTGCACACATGCTCAGTTACCTTTGTTTGAGTATTAGTTAAACCCTACTCCACTCCCAGCCTTCCCCCAGTCTCACCCTTTCTTATTTCCTCTGAAGCTACGAGGTAAAGCCACAACACTTGCGATTCTGCTGGCTTCTCATGCTGTTCCCACATCTTCTCCTTTTCCCGTATCAGCCTGCATATGACTGTGCCAGCAGTGCAAGTAAGCTCTATAAGACCCAAGGCAAATTACCTCAGCGGGACGCTACACTCCTCTTCCCCTTGCTTGTTCCTCTTCCTCACCGTCTCCTCTTTTCCCCCTTCTCTGCATGTCACAAATCAAAGTGTGTACCTCAGCACTGGCTGCACGTTGTGGGAGTGCAGCTTAAAACAAATTCAATGTCCTCCACTGGCAGATTCATGTCTATCCTACAGTGTGAGAAAAAACTGCTCCACTAGTCCATTTCTTCACTTTGTGGGGAAAAAAAGAGATCATGTTTTTTTTTTTTTTTTTTTTTTTACAGATGGACATCTGAACCTTTGTCCAACCTCTCTTTTTTTATCATAACCTTTTTTTTTTCAGAAAATTGATTTGTACAAAGACTTCCATACTACCATCTAGTGGCTTGAAAGCCATGCTAGTGGGCCATCAGGTGTGATTTTCCACTTCAGACAATTTTTTTAGGAGGGGAAATGGCCTGAAATTGGATCTGGCAGCTTGCAGCTCCTCTAAACTAGCCTTGGGCTACACAATACTTAGATGCACTACTACCTCTCTGCTGTCATTTCCAGAAAGCTCCAAGTTCTACAGATGCTGCCACTAATCCTAAGAAAGGGGGTGGAGGGACGGTTCAGGGTCTGATGCTGAGCAACATCCTCACCAACACACATCTGTGCACAATCAAAGATAATTGTATAACGTGTTTAGAGGAGGGTAATGAGAGAAGCTAACTCTGGTTAAGTGAAGCCATGAAAGGTGTTAGACAGCAGCCTGTTAGCAGGCCTATAGGAGTCACTGGGGTCCGCTGCTCTGCCCTGTTAGTGTTGTTAGCAATAACTGTAGTCAGCCGGCAGGATGTGTCCCCGTGTCCTCTACCTGAGGCCCCGCTGTGATCACAGCAGGCGAGCATATGATACTTCTTCACCCCTCACAGTTCACAGCCCAACACCCCAACCAAGAGGGCCTGATTAAATCGGAGGAACAAGGGCTAATTAAACAGGGTCTGATCAGGGAGGAGTAAATTATTTAGCACTGCCCACACATACTGATGTCTCTCCAGATCCTGAACTGGAGACTTCTTTTTGTCGCCTTTGTCTCCTCCGTTCCAGTCACTCTCTCTTTGTCCGCCTCGTCTTTTCTCCTGTTTTTACGACATCTGCATGACTTTCATCGTTCATCTCTTAAATGGTGCCATTCAGTAGCCGAGGCACAGTTGTGAAACAGTCACAGAGGAAAAAATGCAGGGCTGGGGCTGGTGGAAGATAACATTGTGTGTTGATTAAAGGCATGGAGGGAGACGCCTACGAGATCCTTTTGAATCAACATAGAAGGGGTGACAGAAATATCCCCCTTGGGACAAATTTAACAATGGGACAAGAGAAAATGTTAACTGTCGGTTCCTTCTGCTTTCATACTGATATTTTTTATGAGGACCACCGCCCCCCCTCCCTCAATGTTACCTATGCATTTTGAAATAAATAAGCCTTCCTGTTTTATTATACCCTTTAGAAACCTGTAGACTGTTAAGAGTGCTTTTTGCTGATGCTGGGATCTTAGCAGTATGACCAAAAGTTCACTGACAAACTCATGTATTCATTCACTCAGCAGGAGATGGCATTTTCCATTTCTTTTGCTCAATGTTGTGGTCTTTTTCTTTCAGCCGTGCTCTCTCCGGGCCAATTTCAGACTTTCTGATCACCCACTGCACCCTGAACATCTTTCAACTGCTACAGGGTGCTAACTACAAAACCTAAAGCCCACAGGAAATCACTGACCCATGACAGTGTGGACTGGAGGAGAAAAAAAAAAAACGTGGTCTATTGCCTTGTAAACACTGCATTTTGCATTTACAATCTGTTGTCATGAAACAATTAACCTTGGGAAAAGCTGCAAGCTACCACAGCATGGGAACGTTCTAATGCAGCACTCCATATTCCCCATCATTACAAGGCTCCTACCAAACAAACTGAATGAATCAATTAGTGCATATAGCACCAGGCCAACTGTAACTCTAAAAGGGGAAATCAGCAGTGACTGTGCAAAACTGTACAAAACTTCCAAGTGGAAGCCAAGTATTTACATTGTTGTTTTTACTAACATGACACTGCATTAAAGTTACACAAAGGGCCGTGTAGGTGTAGGCATGTTGCTTAAGGCACCGGGGAGATGAAGGAATACCACTGAGATGGGGCTGTTGAGATTGAGCAGGTAGATCCATGAGTTTGAGGGCCAAAACACCGGATGTTACAACTCGCGTCAAATGGTTTATGTTCTGCTGCAATGACTGAGAAGCGACCATGTTCACATTAAACAGTCGTAACCCAGGAATGCACTTTTTTTTTTGTGGCTTGGGTTTCTTTGGCATGGGTGCTACTGTGGTTGTGTAAGATTCACAAAAAAGCTCAACGCCTGTTCTCCATTGGGACTTCAGGCCTTGCCTAGTTTGCATTTTTCCAGTTAACAGCGTACATCTTCCTATAAAGAGGGTGTAGGTTCTTTATTCTAATCTGAGAGGTTGAGGGTGCTGAAAAATGCACAGTAAGTTTTCAAGTCTTCAGGCAAGGAAGCAGAGGTAGTTCTTGGTTGTCAGGGGTCATGGGTGTTTTAAACTAATATAGTATTTGTAGGCCTATTTTTAGGTATTCAAAATAGAAAAATGATGAAAAAACTCCAGGACCTTTGGGCTTTGGGGTTTCATTAAAGATGTCCAGGTTTAACACTGTACACTGGTCTGAAGTAGTACGGGAAATGATAGAGACGAGTGACTACCCAATAACACTGGTATTTTCTTTTAATTATCTTGATGTTCATCATGGTCGAAACCAGGTCCCCAGACTGTGATATTCAAAATTAGAACTAGAGTAACGTTGTCATGGAAACACAAATCAGCAATACATGTGGAGCCTTGACATATCACCAAGTAAAGCGGGTCCAGGTACATGAAAAGCATCTTTTAACAGCCTCTGCAACTCAGCATTACTTCAATTATTAATGGGTTTTACAGCAGCCAAATGAATAGCTCTGTTTGCAGTAAAATATCATGACACAAAACTGTAAAAAAAAAACTATTAACAAAGGTATGCAATTGCTTTTTAATGTGCTTTTGCTCTCTGTGCTTTAATGCACTGAGGCTCTATAGGCTATGTTGTGTCTGTGCATAATCTAGGGCATATTCATTATGAAAACAACACTTTACTCCAGTGGCAAAATGATGTTGACCTTTGCAAAATCGAATACTAGCAAACCGTGTCTCATTGTTCAAAGATAATAGCTGGGCAACATCCCTTATAAGGCAGATGATGTTGCTGGCATGCTGAGTGCCAGCCTCGCTATGGGGTGGGTGTTGTACTGGTGATGACTCATTCTTCATCGGCTTTAGAGAGACCTGGGTGACAGGTTTCTGTTTTAGCTCCTGAAACAAAGTGTTTCCTGTCGTCTGTGAATTTTACTTCATTTAGATAAATGATTGTGCAAAATCTCCTTTTGTCTTTGCAACGCCTACCTGAGGTTTACTCAGCATGGCATGTAAAAGAGGAGGAGGAGGAGGAGGAAGTGAAAGACAGAGACGGGGGGAATTAGAATGAGAGTGAAAAAGAAGGGGAGACTGTGAGCCAGCCACCCTAAAGAAGCCTCATTCATTCCCCTGGGAAATTGCATCACATATTGATCCATGTTCCCTGCATCTAATGGACACAGAGGGTGGAATTGCTGGTGGCAATTGGGAAATAGCTATGAAAGTAACAAGGAGTCATTAAGGCATAAAACCCAGGTTAGTCACCTGAGGACCTTTCACCTGCCTTCACACAGTCCTCTCAGTGCAGGCTGTCTGAGCAGCCACATATACCGAGGAGTTAGATTGCCAAAGCAGCAGGTTCACAGGCTCAGACGAGCATTTGTCTCCATTACAGTCCTTACACTGGCAAATAAACAGGGGAGACAGACAATCATTCTACATTACATCCATGACTATAGCACTTTACATTTTCTATCAGCGTAACAGACTCCCATCTCACAATCCTCACATTCATTTTTTACTGCCTCGCACACGTTCTGCTACTCATGTGCACAGATGGAGCTTTTACCAGACAGGGATTTCCACTACTGCTATAACATTTATGGCCCATTCTCCGAGGCAAAAACAGCAAGATCCAAAACAAGGTCTGCATCCTAACCCAAATCTGTCATGCCATCAGTGTTGTCGTACTACTTCAAAACAAAAAAAAAAAAACTGAATGCAAAACACAGCCTCCAGTACCGGTCTGCGCCCATTCTTTCTCCTTCCAGGCCCAATGTCCGATCTGTCCACAGAAAGGGCAAGCAACTACATTTCAGCCCACTGTGGCTTAGCGTTCCCGCAACAACAAATGTATTCAAAAGGGTTTTTCATCCCCCATGCTACAGCAGCGAAAGGAAAATTGAAGGCTAAAGCAAGACAAAAGCAAGACCAGAGCAGCATGTAGAGAGGGAATCTGTGATTATTATTAAAGTAGAAGGAAGTGGGAGGACCGGCTTCACGGTGATTTCAGTTTGTGGGTCTCACAGTCTGATGCAAAACCTCAGGGCTGCTCAAAAGGAAGAATGTTCATTTTGGTCCATTAGTCTCTGGCTTTTTTCACACCTAAACAGGCAAAACTAATAATTCCAACAGTATATTTTCTGAACCTAATTATGTTCCTTTTAGCTGCAAATGCACAACCAAAGGACTCACTGCCCTGTACAATTTCAATTTGATTTTTAATCAATTGTTACGGCTCTTTTCAGCTAATAACAGCTCTAACTATCTGTATTACAATTCAGATACTTCATTATTCTTAGAGGCGAGTGCACAATTTCACACATATCAGGCACTTACCTTCATGTAAATTATTGATCACCTTTCATAACCTTTGGCTCAGTGCATGTAAATAAGGTGTTACACTTAGCCCAAGTGTTTCACCCCGCTGTCAGACCGGCAGTGATTTTGATTTGGCACCATGTGGATATTAAGTGTGGTGGATACTGAGTGCTATTACAGCCAGGGACAGGCAGCACATCAATCTCTGTCAGAGAAGTGGAAATTCGTCTGCAGACAGGAGCAGCCGGGAAGGAGTAACAAAAGCCGGCACCGGCTGCATGAAAACTGAAATCCGACAAGTGATGGGAAAACTAGCCCCGCACAATGAACTTCATACGAGCTTAGATATAGCATTGCATCTCGGCCATGTATAGTGAATCATATATACAAGCTAAGCTATTGTATCTCATCTTAGCCCTTGGAAGCTCACAACATGGCAGCTCGATTGATAACACATCAAGTGTCATTTTAACATCTCTCAGAATAGGTGTCACGTACACATATTTCAACATCATCTTTTCAGGTTTGCAATCTGGCTCGCTGGTCAACAGGCCTGCGGCATGTGTGCTGAATACTGTTTTGTGCATATTTGTTGAAGATCTACATTGCTCCTGCTCTCTTCTGGCAGTGCGAGTTTTGGCTGCAAGCAGCCTCTCACGGGACCCCCCCCCCGAACCCTCCCTAAAAAGTTACCTGATGAGCCACCGTCCTCCACAGGAAACAGGAGGAGGGGATGGGGTGTGGGGGGGGGGTAGAAACAGAGACAGAGAGAAAGAGAAAGCTCTCATTATTTCTCCTAATTTGTCCACGAGTGACCCTCCTGATTCCCCCTCTGCAGCCAGGTACGGTGCCTTCATTACAGGCAGCTCCTCAGTTCTCCCAGGAGAGAGCTCATGAAAAGGCCATGAAGGCTCGTCTGACAGGGGCCAGCCAGACTGGACCAATTAACAGGGTTTTTCTGTGCTCTGACTCGCCCACACTGCAGTTTGCCACTCATCTATGGTGTGAGATTTGCAGATGTCCTAGGTCAGATTGGATGGTTTTGTTCAGAAGGGCTAAGGGATGAGGGCAGTGCCATCTAGCCATGTGCTTGAGTTCCATTTAACATATATTGTGCCTCCTTTCACTTATTTGCTTTCTTTGATAGGAAAAATAAAGACACAGATGACTGTAAAAACTGTTTTTTTTTGTTTTGATTAGCTTTGGAGAGAGGAACATTAATTAATCAAAGTCGGGAGAGAAAAAAAGCCATTTATAATTTTCTGTTCAGGGCAAAAAATGTTGTTTATTAATTGTAGATAACCACTCAACAGGCAGACAGGCCATTGAAAGTTTAAAATATAGATGTTTTCTGGTGCCCTGGCATCATTGCTCCATGAAGGCTAAATTAATTGTGTTCTCAGCCTCCAGTACCAGGTGACGTAGTGTGTGTCTGAATAAATGACCCAGTCAAGGTGAGCTCCTGTGTGTACGCCAGGAGCATCAAAGACAAACCACGCAACCTTGCCGGAGGGCCCTGTTTTCCTTTCACCTGGAGAACTCCATTTTCACTCTCCAAGGCTTTGATTGCATTCAAGCCCATCGTGATCGTTGTAATGACTGGTCCAAAAAAAAAAAGTCATTCAGAGAGCCTCCTGTCTATTAGTGACATGAAAGACAAGACTTTCAAAGAGCATTCTCCTTCCTTTAGGTCTGAAAAGACACAGACATTCTCTTCAAGGTCACATCAGTTTCCACTGGAGTGATTCAAAGCAAAAAATCACCTGAATGTAAACAGCACTGACTGATAGAGTGGAGGACAATGATGGGGGCCGGCGACATAACGATACCACTCTTGTGAAAGGGTCTATGAGACAGTCGCAGCGAACAGTGAGTCTTTGGGTCGAGGAAAAGGGGAAATGCGAGGACAGAGAGCAGGGTTGTGAGGGGTGGAGCTGGATGGAAGAAGGGTACTTGATTGGTTTGCCATCTCATGGGGTGCATGTTTGCCTGCAGGGAAAGGTCAAATGGGAGGGAACAGGAGTAACGAGGTGTGAAGGGAAAGCACAGTCCCTGCGGCTCCTGGCGCCCTAGGAGACAAGCCCCAGCAAGGTGTTAATTGCAGATTGTCGCAGCCTCCCAGGTTCTGTTTATTAACACCTTTTCGAGGGAAGCCAGCCTGGAGTTTCGCAATCAGTCAATACGGCTGAAAATCATGCTAATCAGAAGCACAGACTGGCAGCAAAATCTGACTCCAAGGCCCACAAACAAAGAAGGAAATGTGGAAGAGCTTGGCTGTGTTTTTTTTGATTTTAGCGTGTACACTTCATCCTGTGAACATCTTTTTACCCAGAAAGAAGGCTTTTAACTGCTGAAAAGGATGCACGCTCCACATGTTAGTTTTTGTTCTTTTTTCTGAGTAATTGGTGCCCGTGTCAAAAATCCAGTTCACTACTCTTCCTCGAGCCCTGTCACGTCTCTTCTGTCATCTAACTTCCAACCCTGTAGCATGAGCTTCGGTATATACCTGTTAATGACTGCACAGCTGATATTGTTACACATGCCATCATGTTACATTTTTAAACATCTCCACAGTATTATTTTTTAAAATTAATATGAGTATACTTTAGGTAGAGATGATTAGTAGGGGTGTTGTAGTGTTAGTTATGTTTCTCAGATTCAGGATTACATTTCCCATGAAATTTAATTTTGTCAGAAAGAGGACCTTTGGTGACCAGTGCTCCATGTGTTTGCTTCTTTGTCTTTGTCTCACTGTTTTTCCTTTGCAGTAATGAAGGATAAAGTTTTGTTCAGAGAAATTGCAACTGCCAGAAAGTTCGGCTCTTAAGTAGCTTTCAGAATTAGATTTCTACCACACGGCAAAAACCGGACGAGCTCGGCATTGTTCCGTTGTGTCTGCTTTTGAACACAAGAGCACGATGTCTATGTCAAATGAACGTGTTCTACATTTTTATGTGGTATTCACAATTCTTTATTCAGAACATATTTGCAACTAATTAACAACTTACTTAGTTGTCAAAAAAAGTAACTTTCTTTTTTCATAGTTACTTCTCCAATACTGTTTTTTTTTGTTTTGTCAGTGAAACAGTGGCTCTATCTATATCAATACAGATGTGTTGTGTGTGTGTGTATGTGTGACCAAACCATGTAGGTTTGTATGTCCATGGCAGAGTGAGAATTAATTTGATTTTAAGTGGATGATGTTCTTTTTTTCTTTTTGTCTGTGAGCTAACTGACAAATATGGATATCATTTGAAAATGAAAACATTTTATTTATACCTGGCGAGTGTTGTCTTAGTGGTGTGCGTCAGCCTTGTTATTATTTGCAAATGCAAACCCGTGTCTGCTTTTGTATTTATCAGTTGAAATTAATTTTGAAACTCTGCACCGTCCTTTTTTTATGTCTCGCTGACAATCGCCGCTTCACTTGGTGTTTGTGTTGAATCTTGTGGTTTTTAAGAACTGTTCTTAAAACTGGGTTTGTGTACAGACACAGTAATTATAACCGTTGTAGTTGCTGCTTTTGTATGTGTTTGCTGTGCTGCAGGATTGTGTTGTGCATTCAGTGATATACTAAAAAGATACTTCTGGTTGTGTTGCCAATAACTCATTATGTCTTCCGATTATGAATATTATGAATATTATGAACATGGAGATAGTTATTCATGGAGCCCCGCGGACACACGTATT